>NW_022631370.1:0-118153 GCF_010015895.1 Lontra canadensis
GTGTGTGTGTGTGTGTGTGTGTGTATATGTGTGCGCACACGCCCATGCTGGGTGAGTGAGGGGGGAATAGAGAGACCTGTGACTCATAGCATATCAGGGGCTATTTTTACTTTGGTCCTCCATCAACTCTTGTTTTAGTACTTAGCTGTATCTGTTCATAGCCTGTGCTCACATCACTGCATTTTGTATTAAACACCTCCTACCTCCTACCTCCTACTTTTTATTTTCTTTCAAGAAGCATGTCTCTCTTGCCTTTGACATTTGGCTTCATTTTTCCTAGAGATTTTTCTGTCAATTTACTTCTAGATCATCTGCTTCTGAAGAAGATGACAAGGAAGATAGTGTGTGGGAGCCCCAAAAGAAAGTCGTCAGAAGTCGCAAGCAGCCTGTTCCCAAAGAATCCAAACCAAAGAGGGTGCCACGGGTAAAGAAGACCACACTACAGATCCGCGATGGCTCAGAAGGCATGGCTGTTAAGGAGGAGCTGGTAGGCGCTTTAGTTGGGTAAAGGGAACACTGTAGTGCCTTCCTAATTGGTGATGCTACTTTCTCCTTACAGAGAGCAGGACAGAGTAGGTAGTTGACAAAAGTACAGGGCAGTGGCATTCTCTACCATGGGCTCTAGTAGTATTTATCGTTAGACTCACTGTGTTCGAAGGGAAAGAATATTTGTCAACTGACATATTGATGTATTTTGCTATAAGCAAATGCTGTATCTATACAAATCTGGATTAAAACACAACAACAACAACAACAACAACAATAAATTATAGGCTTTGTTGCATTACAAAGAGTTGTGCATTTCCAAAATTATTCTCTGTGGTATTCCTTTAAGAAACTGCTTCCATGGTACATTTGAAATAATACTCTTTTAATATGGTTTAGAAGCCTGACTTTTCAGGGACACATTTATTGTGTACAGTAGAGGACATTATATCGTACCTTGCTCTGCTCTTAGGGCTTTTATTTAAATCAGTCTTTCTCTTGTTATCCAGTACTTCTGTTTCTTCATCTTTATATACAAGCTTCTTACTGAACACATTTGAATGGGTGAGCAGGCTTTACCTAGAGCTGAGAAAGTATTGACTTCTATTATCTTATTGGCAAAATTTGGAGGTTTTTCATTAAGCGTGGTATGGTTGCACCTAAAAGTAGCTTGATTGCCTAACTTACGAAATATCTCTTAGTTCCGTGGTTTTTGGCATTAGGACCATAAAACCCTTGAGAATCTGATAAAAGTTATGAACCCTCTCTTCAGCAGAATGTACACATGCCTAGCTCCTAAATACTAACATATAGCTCAAGAAGGTATAGCTTAAGAACCCTTGTCATGGTGATTTCTTGATCCTTCCAGTGATGCTCAGTTATATGTGTATAAAAAAGAATTAGAATAGAAACTCTTTCACTTAAGAAACATTCTGGGGGGTTTTTAGAATTTCTTTCAGAATTGCCAAAATTCACACATTTTATACCTTAGCAAAAGCACATTGAGCATGTTAGAAGACTTTATTCCATTAGGTTTGGCGCTCTGATCTGCTGTAGCCACCACCGAACAAGATAATTGAAAACCTTATTTTGGGTAGAATGAGAATCAGTAGCCTCCTTTTAACTTTATTTTTAGCAAACATCACAGACAAAATTAATTGTTAGTCTCTTCCTCTCTATGTTGCTGGCATTTACCAACCTACTCGCCACACTGGTCACTGAAGACATTTGCTCAGCTCCATTTCTTATCTCCTCTCTGCCACTTTGTGCTGTTGTTCTTCGTGATTTCTCCTCCACTGGGATGCATTCCCTGATGCCTTTGTTCTTCGACCTCCTCATCTCCAGGGACCGTGTCTTCTTCTCTGCCTTTACCACCCCTCTCGTGAGCTCAGCCTGAATCTTGCCATCATCAGAAACTGTGCTATTGTCATTCCTTTCCAAGCATCCTGTGTTCGGAGCACCATCTCACCATTTCCTGTTCTCCTAGTTCACTGTTCAGGTGCCATCACGGCCACACTTTTATAGCCTTGTCACATCTTCTCCTTGGTAGCTCTCAACCCGGGGAGCTTGAAAAAATGCCCCTGTCCTAGATCATTTAAATCTGGAGAGAATCCTGAGGGTGGGGATGGGCCCAGGCCTCAGCGGTATTGTTTGCCTGAAGTTCCTCAGGTGACTTCTGTGGACAGCGGGGGCTGAGGGCTACGACCCAGTCCTTGGACTGTAGTGCTTCCCCAGATCTGCTTCATGGATCACCATCAGTCAGCCCTTTTCTTTTCCTACCCTACCTAGTCTTGACCACATAACCTCTCACTTAAACCACTTTTTATTAGTCTCACCAGTTTTGCCCTTCTTTCCTTCAGTCGCCCACGGCTGATCAGACCTGACACGGGGTGACCCGTTGCCTCTGCTCTGCCAGCACAGAGCAGCTGACTCTTGCTGAAACAACCTTGACCTAATTTGTTTTTCTTTATATTCATAATCTCAGACCTCAAAATTACACTAAAAATACCTGGTAGACCCATTTTTTTCCTCCGGCGGATTTGTTTTTCCAGTTTTTTCTTGTTTCTTAAACTTCTAAATTCCTTTCTCCCTCTCAGCTGATGACATTGCTTTTTACATACTTAAAAATTCATGAAGCTCCTCATTATCTCACAACCAGGCTAGCTATATTTGCGTTTTACGGTGGAGGAAATGTCATCCCCCCCCGTCCAGGATTAGTCCCACCAGTGGGCTGTCATTGCTGTCCCCTCTTGCTCAAGGTCTGTGTGTCTTTAGTCATCCCCTTTCTTTTCTCTCGTCAACTTTTCTTCCAGTGGCTCAATTACTAAAGAGTATGAAAATGCTCTTTTAAATCTAATTTTTAAGAAGCCTCCCTTCAACTCCTTATCCCTCTCCAGTTATCTGTCGAGCTCACACAGTACAACACAAGCCAGGGCCAAGGCCTGCTGACTGATTTGACTGGAAAAGACACAATGAGCCACTTTTTTGCTTTAGACAGTTGACTGCTTTCAGAGATGGCAAAAAGAAGAATAGTCAAATTCTTCTTGGAGTCTTGGGTTTAGTCATAGGCTACATAATAACCATGTGGAGTGTTAAGGCTGATTAAAAAAAAAAACAGTGAGGGCAGAAGAAAATGAACTTTGATTATTCAGTCTGCCAAAGATTCAGGTTGAACATAAGGAAGAAAAATGTTCTCATGGAGGCTTACTAAACTTGAGATAGTTATAGAATCTTAGAAGCTTCATAAAATGGAGAGATATTTCCCTATGTTTTCAATAGTTTAGATCTACCTTTTTCAAACTTTTGGTCTTTGAACCCCTTTATACTCTTAAAACTTACTGAGGAACCCAAGGAACTTTTGGTTATGTGGGTTACTGATACTAATATTTACCATATAAAAGTTGAAAATGAGAAATTAAAATATTGATGAATTTTTTTAAAAACCTATTACATGTTAATGTAGCTAAATTTTATTTTAATGAAAAATAAGTATATATTTTCCCAACCAACAACAAAAAAAATTAGTGAGAAGAATGACATTGTTTACATTTTTGCATATGTCTTTAATGTCTTATTTGACTTACTAGAATATAACTGAAATGTAAAAACAAAACCTGCTTCCACACAGATATGTCTTTGCAAAAGGGAGATGCATTTTAAAAGCTTATGTGATGCGGTACCAAAATTCAGTGAGTGGTAGTTTCTTAAAAGTTTGTTTCATTGTGAAATCTGAAACCATGTTAATGAACTTCTTGTACTCTACTACATTAAAATCCATGGGTTCGTGTTATTTGAATGGGTCTTTTACCCATGCATGATTTTGTGACATATATTGATCATTTGGAAAATACCGGTTCACTGATTTATGGAGATCTTGCGGATTTTTATCATCTTTCATTACCTGGTGTCAAAAAACCACATTTGTTAGTATAACCTCCAGTCTCATCACAGTGTTGGGAAGCTGTCAAGTTCAGAGAGGATACAATTTCCAAAATTCTAATTTTCACTATTAAAGCCTGAAATTTACTGTTAGTTGCAAATGTCAGGTGTTTCCTTCAGGTGACAGTCACAGGTCATTTCTGGAAAAGTGTCCCAAGTCTGAATAACCATAGTTTTGTCAGTAATTATTTCAAGTAAAAATGCCTCTTTTTGGAAAAAGAAGCTGGTTCAGTTCACAACTGAAATGGTGCATGTGAGGTTTTGTTTGAGATGACCACTGCACATCTGTATGCCTTGGCGTGCAGCTTAAGTGTTCTATGTGTACTCACCATTCCAGCATGGAGTATTAAAAAGGTGTGTTTTCAAGGACTGAAACTATAAAAGTCAATAGTTTTTATTTATTTGTTTATTTATTTAATTTATTTTAATGTAGGCTCCACGCTCAGTGTAGGGCTTGAACACACCACTCTGAGGTCAAGAGGCATGTTCTCTACCAACTGAGCAAGCCAGGCACCCCTAAAAATGAGTAATTTTTAACTGCATTGTTAAGTGAAACTCACATCGTTTTACTCTAAGAGTGTGGCGGTGAAGGGAACAGTGACTTGGCCTTATTATGAATAGAGTGTGGCCTTGCAGAGCCCCTGAAAGGCTCTGCGGACAACACTGAGAAACAATAGGTAAATCTTGCCTGAAGACTCCAGAGAGGGTACCTTTCAAGTGTCTTTATGATTGTTGACTTTTCTTATTTTTCTCTCGGTCGTTGTACTTATTCTTCATTTCTTTGTCTAATTCCTTCTCTCTCTCCTAGGAGGTAGTCTAGATACGGTAGCAGTGGTACTGATGGTGGGATCTGCAGATGTTTTTGTGCTTCCTGTCAGCCAGGCAACATGCTTCACACTACGGCTGTGTGAACTTACTCAGTTCTCACCACCACCCCTCGAGGCGTGTGCTATTACCATCCTGATTTTATAGATGAGAAAGCCACAGCAAGAAATGTGAAGTGATTTGCTCATGGGTAATAGATAGTATGTGATGGAACTGGTTTCTAAGTTAGTGACATGATTTTGTCAGCATTTCAGAAACCGAAACATCTCTCGTGGGTGGTTTTACCTCAGCTGTGCTCGTAAGAGGGGTGTGCAAAACCAGAGTATTGATTTAATAATTAACGATTTGATATAATAATCACAAGGACATGAAATTTTTCTGACTGGTATTGTCTCTCCTCAGAGGCTGAAGTAAGTAGGCACTTAAATAAGAATCCGAGATTTACTCTATGAGCATGGATCCAGATTGGGAGAATTAGATAAATCCATTCTTTCAGATTTATTGAATGCCTCCTGTGGTCTAGGCCTTATGTTTGTCACAAGGACATCAGATGTTTTAAATGCTCGAATCTAAGGTCGTGTGATGGATTCATCTCAGGAGGGCTGTCTTACCATTGCGACCAAAATACTCAGAGTCTGTTTGCTAAGCTATCCTCTTCCTTTTACATTGCTTAGAAGAATGCTGATCATATTTGCTTTTTTACAATTCCTCTTGTTCTGCCCCTCTATGGTTGCAGCCCTCTGTATGGCTGACACCTTTCTTTTACTGTATCAAGTCATTTGATCAAGTTACTATCAACTCTTACGAACCTATGCGTCATTCTATTTTTATATCTCTGCTCTTATCCATTATGTTTCAGCTAAAAATGTAATACTCAGAGGGTTTCTAATGTACATCATCTCCAGGTTAGGTGGTGGTGGGTGAGTTTAAGGATGGGGAGGGATGTTGTAGTTCACAGTATTTTCAGTAGTCAGTAATTCTGGAAAAATACTTGATAGGAGAGAAAATTGAATTTTTGACTAAAAAATAGTTTGGGAGTAATTCTTTTAGTTGAGTTGGCACCATCAATGTCTATTTAGGTAACCAGAAACAGGCCGGCCTGTGAAACTGTGAACTCCATGCAGGTAGGGTCTTTTATGTTATTTATCACTCCAGTGCTGAAATGAATGCCAACTGTCATTCCTTCACACCTGAGCTGTTGCAAAGGCTGGGGGTGGTGGAGAGAGTGGCTCCTGGACACTAGTGTGGACTACTGTGTAGATTCCTCCTTAAAAAAATGCCTGACACCACTCTGCTGTCACGCTGTTTTCTGTTCCTAGTGTTCTGCATAAATTGGTGGCAGGTTTAGCCTGCTGTGTTTCCTGAGTATGCTAGTGTTACTTTTTTCCCCCAAAGGGTTGACTTTTGGTTGCAAGTTTTCTTTTTTATTTTTAAAAGATTTTATTCATTTATTTATTTGACAGTGAGAGACAGTGAAAGAGGGAAGGCAAGCAGGGGAAGTGAGAGAGGAAGAAGCAAGCTCCCCGCTGAGCGGGGATCCTGATGCAGGGCTCCATCCCAGGACCCTGGGATCATGACCTGAGCTGACGGCAGATACTTAATGACTGAGCCACCCAGGCGCCCCTCATTGCAAGTTTTAAATCTTGGTTTTTTTTCTAGCTTCCATAAACTTATCCTTTACTCATTTTTAAAAAATGAGACATTTTATTTCTAGATAATTATAGATTCACATGCAGTTGTAAAATATAATCCAGAGATTGTTGTACCCTTTAATTTCTTCCAACCGTTACATTTTACAAAACTGTAGTAAACTATCATAACCAGGATATTTACATTGACAAAATCCAGGGACCTTATGAGATTTCTCCAGTTTTTTTTGTATTCATTTATTTGTGTATTTCTGTATGTTTAGTTCTGTACAATTTTATCACCTGTATGCGTATGTGTATCCACCATCCAGAATGGTTCCATCACCACAAGCATCCCTAGTACTGCCTAGTATTTGCCTTTTTGTAGCCACACCTACCTCCCTTCGGACCCTTACCCCCCATCTCTGACCCTCCAGTAATCACTAATTTTTTCGGGAATGCTAAATAAAGCATTAATCATTAATGTTATGTAAATTTTAAAGTATGTAACTTTTTGCAATTGCCTTTTTCTCATTCAACATAATTTCCTTGAGGTTCTTCCACGTAATTGTGTGTATCAGTAATTTTTTTATTCCTGAATAATATTCCAGGATATTTAGTTTTTATCTTTTAATTTTCATGTTTTCTGTTTGTGGTTTGATAGAATAACTCTGTGGCTATTGCTGATGTTGATTTGGAAGACAGAAAAAATAAATTGGATAGCACGAAGACTCTGAAACCAGCAAAGACAAAACGGAAGAATTCAGCTCAGTCATCTTTGGGTCAGAGGACCAAAAAGCTGAAAGTTGATGAAGAAACCGACATGGCCAACCGTACAGAGACGCCATCCACGAGCACCGTGTGGGAAAGTGTGTGTAAGAAGGAAGAGAATGAAGATGACTTTACATTTGGTCAGTCCCCTTTAAAGAAAGTGAAGACTGAAGCATGTCCTCAGGGGCAGCCTGTGAGGTTTCCAGCAAATACCAACAGCATTAAAGAGGAGGTGGAAATGAACTGGGACATAGTACAGGTATGTGCAGTCATTTAGTTCGTGGGGTTCCTTTCTTTTTGATTAGGATAAGAATGGCATTGGCTAAGAAAGGGTTGGGAATTTTCAGGTCTCTTTTCAGTTTTTCTAGTGATTTCTGGAGGCTTTGGCCACTGATTCTTATCCTAGGTATGTGTTTCATTTTATAGCTCATCATCATCAGCTCTTGAGCTAAGAGCTGTGACCTCAGGCAGGGTGGGTTTCTGCCGTGGTGTTTGGGTGAACATGCACTGTATAGAGATCTTGCACCAACAGACCAGGCCCTCGTAAGTTCATTGTGAAGAATTTGTTTTGAACTTGGACTGTTTTTCCCGATCAAAGTAGTGTGAGTGATTAGGACATTGACCATTAGTACAGCTCCGATTCTTAATGTGATCTTATAATATACTGTGAACAGGGTCTAGAAATTTCTTAGGAAAAATCTAGCTGAATTCCAACTTGAGCTGCCTTGGATTTCTCCCAGTTTCTTGTTTGGCTTTGGGGATGGCAGAGAAGACCTGAAGAGTGACTTTTAAATGGTGATTCTCAACTTCTGTCTGTGCCAACACACTCTGGGGACATTTCACACTTAATTATGGTAGTGCCCTTCAGGGCAGATGCGAATGACCTCCCTCCCTCTTGTCTGTTTCATGGTGATTCTGATGGGTACTTCTTCCCCTTCTGTGAATTACTGCTCTAGAGCCCAGGGCCTAGGCTTGCTCCAGCTGCTACTTCTCAGTCTGGGATTAGCTGTGTGTTAACATTTTACTTCAGAGGAATTTTTTCCCCCGTGTTGTCTCTTCTGTTACCTGTTAGTAGGACATCACCGGTAACTTTTATTTTTGAATTTTCTCTTCTCTGGCCGACTAAGGAGTAGAATGTTGCCTCAGAGTTTTCTTCTCATCCTTGTTCCTGAACTAAACAGTCCAAAGTTTCTTGGAGAAACAGTATATCATTAGGCTCCTTTCTGTACCATCGTTTTCTTTATTCACTTAGGCCTACAAGGACATGTTTTACTTTTTTTGTGTTTTCTCCCTATCCCCACCCCCTAAAAGGACATGTTTTAAAAGAATGGTCATGGACCACCTGCATCAGATTCACCTGCAGGCTTTCTTGAAAGGCAGACCCCTTGCTTAGTTCCAGTCCAGACTCAGAGGGGCAGGTGGGTGTTTCCCATTTCCCTTTCTTTTCACTAAGACTTAGAAGCTGATGTCTCTACTATTGACATAAATCTGCTTCTAATCTTGGACAGGCAGCAAGAAGGAGGGAAGAAGGTTTCAGAGACCACGAAATCTCTTGAAATACAGAGATAAGTTCTTCAAGGTTAAGGGCGGCTTACCCTATGACACTTTGCTTCACACCCATCCCCTAAGCTGAGTAACAGAGAAAGAGATGAAAATGGTCCTGCCTTAGCCCATTATCTCTTAATTATAAGTGATAGAAACATACTTCTAATGATTTGAAGCAGGAAAGAGTTTATTACCAAGGACATGGGGTCTTTCAAAGAATGGAAGGGACAAAGTGTGATCAAGTCTCCCAAAGGCCTTGAACCAGAAATTGGAAAACCGTGAGGATTCGAGGAAGGCTATTTCTCAGTTTTCTCTTTCTTTTCAGTTCCAAGTATTGTTTTCTCCTCCTCCTCCTTATTGGAAGTGATTTTTTGACAGTTCAAACAGGACTGCTCTTGGGATCTGGCACTCCTTGCTTGTGAGTTGGGAGAAATGACTGCTACAACTTCCACCTTCACCAGGCACCCTGACAACTAGTAAGCTCAGCATTTTCGGATGGCTTTAGGGGTTGCCTGGGAAACTTTAGGTGTGATTTGCATTTGGGTTTTTTTTGTTTAACCAGCTACAGTCTTCCTTGTCCAACATTCAGTTATTTTTTCAGACAGTTCTTGTGGTATATGTGGATTTCTTTTTCTTTCCTTTCTCATTCTTCCATAAACAGCAAAGAATACTTTTATCTTGGCACTGCATTCCTGCTTCCAAACATGGTTGACAGCAGTGGCAGGTGGCAGGTGGTAGGGGAGAGGAGACAGAAGAATGAGAGTCACCAGTGCTGAGTCCGACAGTCAGGAAGGCCTTGACCCTTTGGATGAGGATTAGACTCATTGAAATGCCTGTGATATGTGTATATGTGGCCAAGTTCTTTGGGGAAATACTGAAAGATACCTAGTTAATAAGGTATTGTCAATGGAAATTAATTGTATAGAGATTATTAATCATTACTAATTGATCATGTGGGAGATGTCATTTCTATTTCCTTCATTTTGTGTGCAGTTCCCCATATCTGCTGTCCACCATGGGGTCATGATCCTTTGTTTTTTCCCTTCACGGTGTATTTCTCAACTCTGAAAATTCAGCTGCTTTTTCAGGAACATCACCATCTTGTTTGGGGAGAGAAAACTGCATTGCCAATACTTAAGTACTTAAGTTACTTATAGACTTTATGTGTAAACATACTTTGTGTCCATTTCTTACTCAGAAACAGGGATTTCCAGATCCCTTTGAGCAGACACAACCTATTCTTCAGCCCTTTTCCCCAAACTGCAAATGTGTGGTCGCGATCCGAAATAGTTTTTGTTAAAGAACATTGTATAATTATGCAAATGTGATATAAATACCGTGACCTTTTTTAGAATTTGAAGAGGTGACTAGCTACAACCAGTTTTTGAGAAAATTAAATGCTTCAAAATGGTGATTGCTATTAGAGTCTCTTTATTTTGAGGGGGCTGGGAGTAAGAAGTGGAGTAGCCACATATGTTAGTAAGGTTTGCCAGATTAGAGAGGAAAAGCAAGCCAAACTCTCTTTATTAGCTATATTTCTTGCAAGAGATGATGGGAAATGGTGTGGGTGAAGAAGACCAGGGGATGACAAAATTAGGGAAAGAAGTGGGACTGCAAGGAGGTGAGTATGTCTGAGCTGGCTTTCTCACTGCAGGTCTGCATGTAAGCACACACCATCCATTAGGTTACCTGTTTGTTCCAGGAGTGATTAAGTGAAACAATTGCATTAGCTCTTTTTGTTTTTATGATTTAGCCGGTATTTGTTATGGGCTTTAAAACACATCTGTTTTTTTTTTTTTAATGATTTTATTTATTTGTCAGAGAGAGAGAGGGAGCACAAGCAGGGGGAGAGGCAGGCAGAGAGAAAAGCAGGCTCCCCGCTGAGCAGGGAGCCTCATGATGTGCGACTCAGTCCAAGGCTCTGGGATCATGACCTGAGCCTAAGGCAGACACTTAACTAACTGAGCCACCCAGGCATCCCCCCCCAAAAAATCTATTTTTTTTTAAGATTTTTATTTATTTATTTGACAGAGAGAGAGAGATCCCAGGTAGGCAGAGCAGCAGGCAGAGAGAGAGGGGAAAGCAGGCTCCCTGCTGAGCAGAGAGCCTGATGCGGGGCTTGATCCCAGGACCCTGAGATCCCGACCTGAGCCGAAGGCAGTGGCTTAACCCACTGAGCCACCCAGGTGCCCCCAAAAATCTATTTTTGAGGTATATATACTTCTACTTTGAAGTATATATGCTATTTTGGAGTATATATAGCTTATTAATGTTCAAAAGTAACAAGCTTCCAGATGAAAAAACAGAACCTGATCAGCACCCTATAATCCCCTTTATATGGTTTTCCAGTCTCCTGTCCCCTTTCCTTTAACCACTTGTTTAACTTCTAACAGCATAGTTTTTCCTTTTGCAGTCTTTAAGGAAGCTTCTGCATGTGATAAGATAATTAATATAATAAAATAAATAGGCAGGGGTAAAGAGAACAGCAGGAATCAAAAACTTTTGAGAAAGGAGGTGTCGAACTGCTGATTGGGGAATGATTTTGAGTAGAGAGTTCTATCTTTCAGTTCTACTCATTAGAGTAGAATTTAATATAATTTTAGTTCTATTAAAATATAGGTGCTGCCAGGATGATTAAGGCTATAGTTTGTTGATACTCAGATACTTTCTTTTTTTAACTGAGGGAACTGGGATATAGAGGAGTAAATCTCAGGACACTTTGGGAGAAGTCCATTTTGTTGCAAGTTTTAGACACCAGAGGGCAGTATGAAGGCATGTTTCATCTGCAGTGGGATTCAAGAAGAGAAGTGAGGTTATTGTCTAACCTGTATTTTTGCCTGAAAAAAAAGTCATCTTGCTTTGCACACAAATCAGATTTTTTAAAAAGTAATGTAACTTGTGGTCCTTTGGGCAATTTACTTAACTTTTGGGGGCCTTAGTTTTTCTATCTATAAAATGGGAGTAATAATAACCTAGGCTCGTATAATTTGAGTTAATACTGAATATGTGAAGTGTGGAACACAGTAATCTCTATACAGGTGTTAGCTTCAAGCAACAGTCACAACAAGTGCCTCTCTTATTTAAGTGTTAGGGTTGAAAAAAGTCTTGAGACTGCCTTCCTTTTTACTTTACTCTCATTCCTAACCAGTTAACTGCAAATATTATTAAAGTAATAAATGAAAATCATTTAAAAGTAAAAACTGTAGTAGTTCTCTGCCTTACTCTTACACATCCCTAAAGTTTGATCTCTGCTTTTTTATGTCTTTGTTGTTTGCCTCATTTTTCTAGGCCCTACGCCAGAGGCGGTTCTTCAGTGGATCTGGGTGGGGCTCAATAATTTGCATTTCTGACAAGTTCCCAGGTGACGCTTATGTTACTGGTTTGGGGACTACACTTGTGAGACACTTTCTCTAGTCCACAGAGCTCATTGACTTGTAAAATGTCACAGGGAGGTTGACTCAATAGCTAAAATAAAGTAATGAGCAAATCATAACTGAGTGGCTTAATACTGAGTATAGAATAAAGCTCAAAGTCTACATGGAATTCACCATCTAGCTCTATCCACCTTTCCATTTCTCACCTCATCTCAATACCCCTTGTACGTTTTAGCATTGCTGAACTTACAGCAACTTAAAAAGTGTGCAGTGGTTTCTCATCAGTGTTTTTTTTAACTAATTAACTTATTTAAATTTTTTAAATTAACATATAATGTATTATTAGCCCCAGGGGTACAGGTCTGTGAATCGCCAGGTTTACATACTTCACAGCGTTCACCATAGCACATACCCTCCCCAATGTCCATAACCCCACCCCTCCCTCAACCCCCCTCCCCCCGCAAACCTACGTTTGTTTTGTGAGATTAAGAGTCACTTATGGTTTGTCTCCCTCCCAATCCCATCTTGTTTCATTTATTCTTTTCCTACCCCCCAACCCCCTCCCACATTGCATCTCCACTTCCTCATATCAGGGAGATCATATGATCGTTGTCTTTCTCTGATTGACTTATCTCGCTCAGCATATATATATATACATATATATATACACACACACACATATATATGTATATATATATACACACACACATATATACACACAATGGAATACTATGCAGCCATCAAAAGAAATGAAATCTTGCCATTTGCTACGATGTGGATGGAACTAGAGGGTATTATGCTGAACGAAATAACTCATGAGTGTTTTTTGATATGCTGTTCTTTCTTCATGGAATTCCTGCCCCTATTTGGCTGCCTGGAAATACCTTCATTGTCTTTGTTGCTTTTCCATCGCTGCAGAATTAGATGTTTCTACCTCCCATGTGCTCTTGAAATAATCTATAGAAACAATCTATGTGCTTGTTGCAAGAGTACAGATCACAATATATTTTAACTACTTGTCTGTCTTCTTTCTAGCTTGTAAGCTCCTTGGAAAGAGGGACTTGGCATTTTACGTTTTGTTTTCACTGGCTTGGTATGGTTATTGGCATATAATATGAGCTATATTGGCATATAATGTGTCAAATAAACATTTGACTAAATTAAGACAGGGAATTGGATGATCTGGAGACCCAAAAGTATAGACTGCTTATATGGGGTTTTGTTGTCTTCAATTTCAAGGAGCAAATCTACATAAGCAGCGGCGTACACTCCCTTAACATATATGATGCTTCTGGATTTGTTAGGACCACATATGACCCACATGTGGACCTTGGGCTATGTTTGAGCCCCTTTCAGTTAACAATAGCTGAGATAGTTTAGGCTGGTGGGAACCAATGGGTTTCTCTAACAATCACACAGTTCCAAAATGATGAGCATTTTGATCATTTTCATTTTTCATATCTGTCTTTTAGAATCTGGCCTGTCTTTCAAGGGCCAGTTGAAATGCTACTCCTGTAAGAAGCCTTCCTTGATTACCCCTGCGGGACCTTTCTCTTCCCTGAAAACAGTGTATCACTGGCACATCCTGTTTTATTTGTATTTATTTGCATTAACATTTACTTTCCCTTCTAGATTGTTTACTCCTATAAGACACTGCAATTTGGAACCACACTTAGGAAAATATTTTAAAACTATGCCATGGTGGTTGAACTTTTACCAGTATGTAGATAAAAGTTATTGGAGCTTCTGTTCAGAAGAAGAAAAAGAGAAAAAATACCTGATTTATTATATCTGTGTTTTAGAAACATAGTCAACAGTAATGCAGAGAGGCTGGGTGGAAAGCATAGAAAACAGAACTGCTCTGTGGTTCAGATAAAAAATGATATTAGCAGAAAGGGAACTTGAAGGGAAAGAACAGACATTTTAGAAATGCAGTTTGCTTCCTTAATGATAATTTATATGGTCATGATAGGGAGCTCACAGTGATACTGAGGACATCGACTAGAATGCTTTTTGGTTGCAGTAAGAGAAAACCCGTCTCAAACTAGCTTACACAATGAAGGTGATTTCTTGACCTCTGTAACAGGAAAAGTTTGATCAGTGCACTGAAACAGTCTTTCCATGATTCTCTTAGTACTGCCATTCTCAGCTTTAAGAGTCTATGTGTATAAACCATGTTTCTCTAGAAGAAACTGTACCTGGGTCCAGAGTTTCAACCCAAACCTTGAACTTCATGCTGACTGGACCAATCTTTCTGGCCACACTCTGGCTATTATATATAAAACAGTTGGATACTGAAAAAAATGCTGTGGAGGTAGAGTTCAGGTTAAGTTCTTTCAAGGTGCATAGCTAATACATAGTGGGAAGGTGGTGTTGGAGGAGATAGCCATAATATTCCTGAGAATTTCTGTTGTAGAAGACAATGTTAGTTGGAATAAGAAATAGGAAGAGGTACAGGTTTGAGAAAATACTAATGAGTCTGATTTTATAGGGGTCAGGGAAAATTACAAGCAAGAGCAGCATTTCTGGATGAGAGAGCAACTTCAGAAGGTCTCTAAAGAGGGAAACAACTGGGCTTGTTCTAGGAAATAAGATAAAGTCATTGGGACTGGCTTCTTTTTCTTCTTCTTCTTCTTTTTTTTAAATTTTATTTATTTAACTGACAGCACAAGCAGGGGGAGCAGCAGTGGGAGAGGGAGAATCAGGCTCCCCACTGAGCAGAGAGTTCAGTGTGGGGCTCAATCCCAGGACCCCAGGATCATGACCTGAGCTGAAGGCAGATGCTTAATCAACTGAGCCACCCAGGCCACGCCCACTGGGTCAGGCTTCTAATGAGAGGAGGATTAGATAAGATGAGGTTGGCAGTAGGCTGATGTCTTTGGGTCATGGTAAGGAGTTTAGATTCTAAGTGCAATGGGAAATCATTGAAAGGTTTTAACTAGTTAAGTGACATGATTCAGTATATATTTTATCTTTTTTTTTAAAGATTTATTTATTTGAGAGAGTGCACACACGTGTGCATGCAGGCGGGATGGGGGGAGGGGCACTGAGGGAGAGGGACAAAGACAACCTTAGGCAGACTTACCGCTGAGCGTGGAGCCCGATGGGCATGGAGCGTGGGGCCCAAGCTCAGTCCCAAGATCCTAAGATCATGACCTGAGCTGAAATCAAGGGTTGTAACCCACTGAGCCACATAAGCACCCCCCAATATACATTTTAAAAAGATAATTCTTGTTGGTTTATGAAGACTGGAATAGATGGGATTGGAATGGGTGCAAGAATAGTTACAGGCTGTTGAGTAATCCTTGCTTGAACTAGACAGGTGTGGGGAGGAAGAAATGAAGAACAGTAATAGACTACAGAAATATTTTGTAGTTAGAGTTAATTAGTTCTTACGATAGAGCAGATTAAGAATTGAAGGAAACAAAAGGATTAGACTCTTAGTTTTGTGGCTTGAATTACTGTTTGGACATAATAAGGGGGAAAACTGGAGAAGGAATAAGTCTGAGAGGGAGATGACTTTGCAAAGCCAAGTTTGAGATGCCCATTATGTTTTCAAGAGAATATCGCAGGTAGTTGTCTAAATGAGTCTGGAGCTCATGTGAAAGAGAGCCAGGGCTGGAGATGTCAAGTTGGCGTTCTCACTCATCAGAGAGATGGTATTAATGCATCAAAATGTGGGAAGATGTGGGCCTCAGGATTTGAGATGGCTAGGAGAATGAGTACCCTCCCTCGATAATCTCTGGATTTCAGCTTCTTATTTCATCTGTAGTTTTGAAATTCATCCTGTTTTATATATTGACTTGATTTTGTTAATTAATTGATTCTGATAATTCTTTAAGTAACTTTTCTAGTTTTTTTTTCCCCCTTCCAATTTTGGCTGATCATGGGTATCAGGATTGAAATAATAATAAAATTTATGTCTTTTGTGCTGTACTCGAAAAATCTGCTTAGGTTTTGAGATCAGTTACTGAAATTGCCTTTCCTTCTTTCTCTTCTTCAGGCTGACTTCTCTAAACTTTTCTGCTTATGTGTACATTCTCCTGAAACCTATAGATTTGCTTTTTTAAAAATTAATTATTTTAAATATGCAGTATATGTGTATGATATGAAAATCGAAAGATACAGAAAAGTTTTCCTACCCTTACTCATCCATTACCTTTTCTGAAAGTAAGCCATGTTCCTAGGTCTCGTGAGTCATTCCGTTATCACTTCACATAAGATTAGTTGCATGGTATTCATTCTACTCTTATCATATCATGATTTATTTACCAGTTTCCTAGTATAGACTTAGGTTTTCGCTGATTTTTATTATGCTGGAAAAGGTTCTTCAAAAGATATCACTATAAATAGTATCATTTTCTAGGAGTATGAATATACCAGGATAAATTCCAGAGTGGAATTGCTGGGTCAAAGAGTTTATGCATTATAAATTTTGATAGATACGGCCAACTTGTTCTTCCTGCAGAGGTTATACCATTGCACTTTCTCACTAGCAGTGAGACAACACAGTGTCATGTGTTGACACTTGTCAACACAATGAGTTACCAACTCCTTGATCTTTGCTGCTAATCTTGAGAGGTGAAAAATGAGTCTTATTGAGTCCTGTAGAATTTGAATGATTACAGAGTGGCTTTGATTGGATTTTACTGAATTAATGAAATGATGGTTTTATGATTGTTAGTACATGTATGTATTTTTTCAAACCACCACAAGTGTTCCTAAGTGACTGAAGAACATTATTTGATTATATTTGAACCAGACATTATCATATAAATGTTTAAATCACTAAGTGTCCTTATTTGCAGGTTTTATCTGAGAGAACTAATATTGAACTTTGGGTTTGTGCCAACATTATTCGTCTCTTTAATGATGATAACACAATTCCCTTCATTATACGGTATCGAAAAGAGCTTATTAATAACCTCGATGCTGATTCCTTGAGAGAAGTTCGACAAACCTTGGAGGAGCTCCGGTAAGAAACCTGGGAAGGGAGGAGCCTACTATGAGTGGAAAGAGGCCTTGTGAGCCAGTGAGGAGAAACAGTGAGGAAGTGAATGACAGCATATTTCAACAGTCGCATTGTTTTGTCTTCTTGAATTATTGTAATTGAATGTAGTCGCCTTCTGACAGAGGAAGTCAGGTTCATTTTACTTCTTTAGGTGTGTACAGAGTCCCTCTGCTGGAGCATTTATGAATAGCTTGGGCACACATGAGCAAGAAGGAGGTTTGCCTTAAAAGTGTGTGCTTAAGAGTTTGACCTTCATATTCTCTCGTAGAAATAGTTGTGTGTAATGGCAAAGGAAGGAAACAGAAACAGAATCTTCCTCTTAATACTATGAAGTCCCTAAATGGCGAGCTTTTTCACAGTATAGAGTTTGGTGGCAAGTATGTATATTTCCTTTTTCTGATCTTTTAAAGAGCATGGTAATTTGATATTAGTGGGTTTTAAGTTTTGTATAGCTATAGAATGAAAAGCATCCTTTAAAAAATTATACCTCTGGACTTACTGTAATGACTCAGAAATAAGCATGCAAAGACTATAAGATTAACTGTATTTTTCAGTAGAGTTTATTTAAACATTCTTCACCATTCATGCATTTTTTGCATGTCTCGTACATGCCAAGCACTGTGTTGTTAATGTGTTTGTTCTTCAACTCTACGACAAGGATCTGATAAAAATTGGATAGAATCTTACCTTCAAGCCATTCTAAAAGTGCTAAAAGTTATTTTTTACAAGCAGCCTAATAATCTTGTTGGGTGGGAGGAACCTGCATGTCACTAGTATTTCTATATCTTTTGTTGAAGTTCTTTTAGTGCCAGGAGGATTAAAATGCTAATAAGTGGAGAGTTCTATTTCCTTGAGAGGCAAAATCAATTAGCCAGCTCAGAAGTAAATAACTAGCTAATCAAGTGGTTTCAGATTTAAGTCTTCCAGGCCCAAGTTAGTATAATAAAGCATCAAGGGATACAAACTAGAAATCCTAACTCCTAAGAGGGGAAGCATCTACTCCAGCCAATGACTGACATGTGGGCTTCTCCACGCAGTTTGCCAGCTTGTCCTATTTTTTTTCCCCCACAAAGAACCTGGTAATCTGAGTTTTTATATAAAAATTTTCAGGGCCAGGTGAAACCATCTACAGGCCACAAAATGAAGGCCAGTAGTTTACGAATTGGGAAGTAAACTTTCTGTTTGGTTGAAGGCAAGATAGTGAAGAAAATCTGAGGATTTGGGGATCTGAAATTGAGGAAAGTATCACAAACAAGGATAGTTTACTTTAAAAATTAAAGGTATTCTAATAATTTTTGGTTGTATGGGGGACAAATAGAAGCTTTATGTCAAGATTACTATTATTTCTTTTTCTGTTAATAAAAAAGCACTTCAGAAGTGTTCATTCCCTGGATATCTGTTAGTAGTGAAATACTTCAAATATTAGTGGAGGATATTTCTCTGAGTAAGTGGGGGCATTGACTGGGTCTTGGAAGATGTTTGTAGACCATGCAGAGATTTGGAAATGGGATATGGTCTCTATTTTTTTCTTTTTTTTTTTTAAAGATTTTATTTATTTATTTATTTGTCAGAGAGAGAGAAGGAGAGAGAGAGAGAGAGAGCGAGTGCACGGGAGAACACAAGCAGGCAGAGACAGAGAAAAAAGCAGGCTCCCCACTGAGCAAGGAGCCCGATGTGGGACTCGATCCCAGGACCCTGGGATCATGACCTGAGCCGAAGGCAGCGGCTTAACCAACAGAGCCACCCAGGCGTCCCTCTATTTTTTTCTTAAGCTCAACATTTTCTATAACTAGAGCATTGATTTTCAATCTTTTAATTGCTATCTGTAAAGGAGCAGTGAAACTAATGTAGTGGGTCATTACCATTTTAACAAAAATTAAATAGAGAATAGAAAATGTAAGAGTATGATTTATGTAGTAAAAGTAAATATTGTTTCATGAAAATATTTACCATATGCTTATGTAACTATTACATATATTTATGTTATGTTTCTATAACTTTATCTAAAATTATTTACATGTATATGTGTAGTAGGTTGCAAGGTGAAAAATTTTTTACTGAGGGTCACTATTAAAAATGTGAATAACAAAGGTTGATTATATATAGTAGGAAGAGCTTCCTATTTTCTCTAAAGATGCCTTTCCTCTTCCATATATGCAAGCCAGTAGGACACTGGCCTTTTGTCAAAATAACTGTGGTGGGCTTCAGCCCCTGAAAACGGTCTTGGACTGCCAGGAATGTAAAAGATACACAGGTTGTAATCTAAGTACTGCATATGCTTCCTATTTAATTTACAATCTTTTTTTTCTTTTCTGTAAGTAGATTTAATTTTTTTCTTATCAATCATTTCTAATAATCTATATTTTCATCTAACTTTTTCCCATCATTTTAGCAGTTCCAATTAGGCAGATGCTGTAAGTAGTAACAGGTATCAAAATAAGATGAGAGGCATTAGATATAACGATAGGATTTGTATTCATAGTACAAAATCATCATAAAATGGTGGTATGACTGTGCCCTTGCTCCTGCCCATGCATTGATTCCTGGAATCAGCTTTTTTTTGTGAAATCCTGGCTCTCTCCATTGGAGAATGGTATTTTGAAACCAGGTATGGGTGCTAGGTTTGCTGGTCCTGAGTGGTGATACCCAGTAGCAATGAGCACATCTAGCACCCATAACTTGGTTTCTATGTACTATTCACCTGATTCCAGGGCTGGGGCAAGGAAAGTAAAAGCCTGGAATATTGGGTGCCAGAGAATAAGGAAGTGCTCTAAGAATGATGGGGATATGTTAGAAGAACACAGAAACTAGCCTGGAGGGGTTACTTCCAGTCAAATTCAGAATAATTGAGCGTCAAAGTAAGTGTTCATAATGGATTATAACCATTAAATTAAAAACCCTGAGTTTGTGGTGATATAAATAAATCAGCAAATAAATTGAAAGTTTAATAAGGAGTGGGATAATTAAATAGTTTTCGAGTACCTTTCCAAAAAATACTTAATTATAAAGAAATAAAGTGGCTGCATGATAGAGAAACCCACAGACACTATCAGATGATCTAAGGTGATTAGTAATGTACAAGTGAAAACCATTTGCCCCCTAAAGTGAGGGGGTGATAAGAACACGGCATTACTTCTATAACATCAGAGAAACTCAAACTAGGACATTCTACAAAATAACTGGCCTGTAACATCTGAAGTATCAAAGCTTTGAAAATCAAAGGGACACTGAGGTACTGTTTTAGCTTGAAGGAGACCATAGACACATGGCAATTACATACAAGCCACTCTTAACAGAATTTGCTGTCAAGGACATTAATGAAACAGTTGGTGAAACTTGGGTGAGATCTGCGGATTAGAATATAATAATACATCTATATTCATTACCTCGTTTTGATGGCTATATTATGTAAGAGGAGATTCTTGTTTATAGAAAATATACACTAAAATATTTGGGTAATGGTAACTTATTCTTAAGTGGCTAGGAGGAGAAAAATGTTTTTAATCTCACCTACAACATTCCCGTAAGTTCGAGATAGCTCAAAAAGGAAGTTTTGACACATAAGTCTTGTATATTACAAAAGTTTTTATTTCCAGGGCTGTTGCAAAGAAGGTTCATAGTACAATCCATAAAATTAAGAAGGAGGGGAAGATGTCTGAGTGCTTGTTAAAAGCCTTGCTGAACTGTAAAACTTTTGAAGAACTAGAACATGTGGTAAGGAACTCTTTTAATGTTTTTTTTTTTTTTTTTAAGATTTTATTTATTTATTTGACAGAGAGACAGCAAAAGAGGGAACACAAGCAGGAGGAGTAGGAGAGGGAGGAGCAGGCTTCCTGCTAAGCATAGAGCCTGATGCGGGGCTCAATCCCAGGAACCCTGGGATCATGATCTGAGCTGAAGGCAGGTGCTTAACGACTGAGCCACCCAGGGTCCAGGGAACCCTTTTAATCTTTTTTTTTTTTTTTTAAGGATTATTTATTTATTTACTTATTTGAGGGACAGAGATCACAAGTAGGCAGAGAGGCAGGCTTGCTGCTGAGCACAGAGCCCAAGGCGGGGCTTGATCCCAGGACCCTGAGATCATGACCTGAGCCAAAGGCAGAGGCTTAACCCACTGAGCCACCCAGGTGCTCCTCTTCTAATCTTTTAATATAATACCTACCTAATTATATTATGATTTCGATCATTTTATAGTTAAATAAGATCTGGAAATAGAAAGCTAAAGGCATCAGCCATCATTATTTAATTCAATAAAGTGCTTATTCAGTAAATATCTATCAAATGCTTTTTTGTATGGTTTGCTAAGATAAATAATACAGACTTCTTGTCTCCAGGGCATTCTCAGTTGAGTGGGGAGACAAAGGAGTGTAGGTTATGGAATTGAGAATCCTAAAGGAGAGTGCTCAGCTGGAGGCCTAGCTGTGAGGGTCTTCAGCATGTAGTTGGTCTTTAGAACCATGAGAATGGAAGATTTCACTCTGGGAGAATTTGTGGATAACCAAGTCAGGATAGACCATTGAGGAACACTAACTTTTGAAGCATGGGTGGAGGAAGGGAGAACTGAAGAAGGAGACATGGAAAGAATGGTTAGGGAAATAGAAGAATCAGGAGTAATGACACCATGAAAAACTATAGGGAAGAGAGTCTGAGAAGAAGGTAATCATCATTTGTTAAGTAAATAAATGTAGCGGGAGATTTGGCAAGATAAGGACTGAAAAATGTATATTTGGTAAGTAGGGGATCATTGTGCCGCTTTGGGATACTGCTTTCAGCATGGTGTGAGGAGAGAAGCCCAATGGCTCAAGTTGAGGAGTGAATGTGTGTTAAGAAGTAGAAACATTATGTGTCGGTGGCTATTAGCTATTAGAGGAGCTCCCTTGGGTTGAGCAGAGGACCTTCTAGTCCTTATAATCCAGGCAGAGTTTTTAAGGTGAGTGACTACAAACAAATGACTAATGTGAAGTGAATAGAAAAGTGTAAAGAATCAGATAAGGAACGACCATCTTTGTTTAGCTGGTAGTCTCTGGTTAGTATTAATTCATCTCTGAAGGGAGAGGAAAGAGTTGAGAAAAGGATGTCTTTAGCATTCCCATCGTGTCTTCTAATTTTGTGTTTTAATTTTGACTTGCTTTTTAACTGAATGATATGGTATGTTTTTTTGACTTTTTTTCCCCTTCTAGTCAGCTCCATATAAAACTGGGAGCAAAGGCACAAAAGCCCAAAGAGCTAAGCAGTTGGGATTAGAAGGAGCAGCCAAGACATTGCTTGAGAATCCAGGGGAGCTCAATCTGCTATCTTACATTAGACCCAATGTGAAAGGTACCAGCTTTACTTCAAGAGATTATCCTTGTTTCTTTTTCTTTTTCCTTTTTTAATTTGAAAACTATGTCAAAAAAATTGTTTCATTATGTAATGACTATACAAGAGTATTATAGCACATAAGGAATAAATAGCTCTAATAAAATAAACCCCTGTATACCTCCTGCCACCATTCAGCTTCCTCTTTTGATGAAGTGCCTGTTCTAGTCTTTTGCCCATTTTTATCGTGTTGTTTCTCTTTTTTTTAATTAATTTATAAGTACTTTTTAAGATAGTCTTTGTGTTATATGTATTACAGATCTTTTCTCCCAGTATGTAACTTCTTTTCACTTTCTTTATGCTGCCTATTAAATAAATAGAAAATAGAAGGTCTTAATTTTACTAGTTAGTTTATTAACCTTTTCAATTTTGCTAATTGTTTCTCTAAGATACTTGCTTTTTTTTTTTCCTTTTTAGAGAAATTGCTTCATTTCCCAAGGTTTTAAAGAATGTCCTATATTGTCTTGTAAAACTTTGACTCTTTCTAAACATTTATTTCATTATAAAAGTCATCTGCTTTTTAAAAAGAATTTCAACAATTCTGACATAATTAGTTATAAAGTGAAGTTCTATTTCCACACTTCTACTCTCCAGGAGTAAAGGGTCCTTTTTCTGAAATGTATCTTCCTAACCTTTTATGTATGTATGCACAAGAATAAAAGAGATGGAAAGAGAGAAGGGGAGAGAGAATTTCTAAGAGAAACCCATGGAAAGTGACTACTGATACATGTCAAAATACATTGGTTTTATTGACAAAATAAGCCCTAGAGTGAGAGCTCTTTGAGGAAGAGTGGCTTTTTATAGGAGTGCTCTGACAGGATAGGATGGATGGGAAGATTGGTGCTCTCCTAAGTACTATGCTCATTCTAGTTTCTTTAGCCTTCTGTTTATTCTTTTGGCTAGGAGAACTAAGTGTCTATAGGGGGCAGTCTCTGATAAGAACATCCACATTCTGTACTACACTATAGAGAATGCTAGCATATTATAACCTGCTTTCATTTTAAACTATTCAGCAGTGTGAGTTTGCAATTAAAAGATTAAGGATGAGTGTCTAAAAATACAAATGTCTGTTCATATACAAATATACTCATCTTAATATTTGTTTTGAAAATGGCATTAGTTGAAAGAAAAAGCACAGAAGTATTGAATTTAAAGATGGATTGAAATGAGTAAAACTCAAGTTTGTTTAATTTTTTAATGTCTATTTTTAATTGGATTTTCCAATGATGCAATTTTAATGTTTTACTAGTGGCTGAGACTGTAAAGCCAAGCATTAAGGTCAGCCACAGTGGGGACTTTCTTGCCCAGTGATAGTATGGTTTCTTAGAATCAAATACTGGAGTTTTCAGAATATCAGATACACAAAAGTGTATTGTCTGTTTTTACTCTTTTATGATTGATTTCCTTTCCTTTCACCTCCTTTGGTACAAAGTTTTCCTTAGTTTGCACACATACTGAGTTCCTACTGGGTAGGTTTGATAACTCTGCCTCTTTAAGGCATGGCTCTGTATGGTGATGCTCATGAACTACATGGCGATGGACACTTGGTGATACTTCTGATAATGGGGCTCCATCAGTGCTCAGTGCAGTTACGGAAGTACTAGCGCATATATTGAACTTCCTGTTTACTTTATTCCCTCCTCCTTTTACTCTGATCATAAATGTCGAAGAATTACAATTAATTCCAAACAAGTTAGATACTGGTTTTTAAGTTTGTTTGGATTGTTTTTTCTTTTCTCTGTCCCTTCATTGCTTGGGCTATACACATACTCATGATCATCCTCAATTCTCTTAGTTTTCTAAAGAAATATTTTTTATCATTCCTGTCATGTCTCAAAGAAATGTTTAAGAAACCAGCTATTTCACCGTGAAGTGGAGGACACCTCTTACTTGCCACAGACCAATAAGAACTTGGTCTGAATCAAAGAGATACACGTGCCACAAATGGACTATATCCTAGAATTTTCAGAATATCTCCATGTTGTTTAGAAGGAGGAGTAGCTGATTGCTCTGTTGTGTGGAATAAGAGGTATCCTTATTGCAGTTAAAGTGAAAAGAAGTGTTTGCCCTTCAATTTTCATTACAGTTGTGGAGCTTTGAAGAAACTGGCTGGGAAGTTTTTACTACAACAAAGGAGATACGATTTTCTGCTTCTCTGATCCTTATTTTCTCCTGATTTCATTGAGGTTCTAAACTTTTTGAACTCTTATTATTTTTGGCTGTCTTAAGCCCCAATGATCAATTCTGTGTGATGGAAAAAGATGCTTATTCAAACATACAAGATTCTTCCCAGTCCTTTCTCTTCCAAGTTGGGACTGAGAGGGAGGTAATATAATTTGGATGAGCTACCCAAGTGACTCTGATCATTTCTACCTCCCATTAGGAACCTCTGCTCTAGAGGTAGCTCAAGGTACCTCCCCAGCAGTGTTTTTTTGTTTTGTTTTGAACTTTAGTGGGTATCAAAATGATCTGGAATGCTCTGCAAGACAAAAATCCCCAAACTATACAAAATGTTGCTCTAGAGCTCTAGTGTAATTTTAATTATATAAGGTTTATTAATTATAAAAAATTTTCAAGTTGTATTTGCCAAAAATGATGGGGGCTTTTTAAAGGTCTCTTACTGTCATAATAAAATATGTAACTTCTTTTTTCTGTTCTCTCTCATTGATAATTCTCATTGGAGATACATTCCATCTTTACTTCTGACTTATTTCCTGGTATTTTTATTAAATTTTGTGTAATGATGCTGTAAGGTGCTTTGGAACTCCAGGAATTAGTGCATAGTGACTGGTTTTCTGAGATGAAGCCTGATAATAGGGAGAACCTCACCTGAATAGACATTTATTTACTGCTTACTATATGTCACAGCTGTTCTAGGTCCTTTACATATACAACCTTCTATCTCTCAAAAGTAATTCACTCCTGAAAATCCCCCTATAGGGAAACTCTCTTAAAATGTAAACAGAATTTGGGATGCCTGGGTGGCTCAGTTGGTTAAGCAGCTGCCTTCGGCTCAGGTCATGATCCCAGCGTTCTGGGATCGAGTCCCACATCGGGCTCCTTGCTCGGCAGGGAGCCTGCTTCTCCCTCTGCCTCTGCCTGCCATTCTGTCTGCCTGTGCTCTCTCGCTCTCCCTCTCTCTCTGACAAATAAATGAATAAAATCTAAAAAAAAAAAGGTAAACAATTTGTAGTAATTTTAATGGTTAAATTTCTTTAAAATAATTGTAGTTATTTTAATAGTTAGGATTAGTTATAACAAAATCCAACAAGGCATATCTCTTTTTTTTTTTTTTTTAAAGATTTTATTTATTTATTTGTCAGAGACAGAGGGAGAGAGAGTGAGCGAGCACAGGCAGACAGAGAGGCAGGCAGAGGCAGAGGGAGAAGCAGGCTCCCTGCCGAGCAAGGAGCCCGATGTGGGACTCGATCCCAGGACGCCGGGATCATGACCTGAGCCGAAGGCAGCCGCTTAACCAACTGAGCCACCCAGGCGTCCCGGCATATCTCTTTATTAATGACTCCATAAGTCTGTCTTCTTACTCCCTTTGTCTTTTATATCTATTACTCATTAAAACTATGCTCTCAGAAAAACATTGTGATAGTTAGTGCTTGTGTATTTCAAACTTTAATACGAAAAGAAAAGCTTTAACGGATATAGAACTAAGACGAAATGGAAAAAAAGCAATGCAAATGATCTCTCTCAGTGTATATAGAAGTTGATATCACAGGGGCCATAATGTTCAAGAGTCACTGCTATAAATTAGCAAACCAGAAGCACTTGGAAAGAACTTAATGCACCATTGGTAGACAATTCAACTATGAAGATGAATGACATAATGGCTCTTGTTTGGTGCTCATGAGATTTGAGAAATTCAAATGGGTCATTAAAAATGTGAATAAATGCCTCATAAGTCAAAATAAGAATATCAACAAAATTACTTGTAAAGAGTAGTTTTTGTAACTGGTATGAAATAGTATACCTTAGGTTATAATTCTGCTAATACATATTTCCCATAGCACATTTATTCTTCATAAACACTTCATGAAGCAGGTGCTGTTATTCCATTTTTATAGGAAACTGAGGCACAGAGAGGTCAAGTAATTTTGTCCAAAGTTACACATTTGGTAACTGATGAAACTAGGATTTGACCAGGTGGCTGGCTCCAGAGCTGCATTTTTTTGCCACTAGGTTATATGGTATGTAAAGGTCTTGTGTTACTGCTTTAGAGACTTGTTATGTTTTTGCAGAGGTAAGCTAGTCACTGCTATGATACTTCTCTGTCTTAAGGTTTTCAATTTAAGGGTTTATTTCCACTGAAATAAATTTATTATGATTTAATTATCGACTTAAAAAACCAATCTGTAGTTCTTTCTTTGTTTTCCTCCTTACCCTTCTCCTAAAGGACTTTCAGCACTCCAGGATATTGAAACAGGAGTGCAGCATATTTTAGCAGACATGATTGCTAAAGACAAAGACACGCTTGACTTCATTCGGAAATTGTGAGTAACTCTTTTAGAGACTTTTCTGCTTTGTGGACTCATGCTGTTAAGGGTCATATGGTTAGTGCTAACACTAGTGTTCATTAAAATCTTTATTTTTAGACTCCTTTTTTGGTAGCAGAACTCTTTGTTCAAGCAACAGAACCCTAATATGTAAAACAGATAAAAGTAAAGTTGCTTTAATTGAATTCTAGGCAGGGAGCCTGGAACTCTGCCTGCTCATCCTCCTTATGCTGACACACCTCAGTGGAGGGCTCTGAGGAACAGTTGAAAAACCATTGCACTATACGATGTATGCTAGAGAGAGAGTCATATCCATTTAGACTGAGTGACATGCTTCTTAGACATACTGTGATGTATGTACTTTACATGTATTATAATATCTCATTTCTGGTATTAATAAGTGATTGAGTTAACTTGAGAATGTTTAATATCAGGTATAGATAAAAGTGCTGACCTCAAAATGAATTTCAGCTGATGGAGAGAGCTGCTTATCCATGGTATCATGGTCCATTTATAAGAGATTAAAACCTCATGACCTAGGCCCTACTTGGGCTTTTGGATTTTATGCCTCATTAAAAAAAGATATTATCTTAAAACCCTATTTTAATATGTTTTTTAGCTGTGTATCAGCAGAGAAGACAGGGTCTTGCCAGCAGTTTGCTCTTATTTCTCCATATCTCTGAGGTGTGCAGAGAGGAAAGTTAGAGATGAATCAGTTGACTGCAGTGACTTTTCAGGGTTTTTGTTAATACAGGGAGAGAAGTTTCCTATTTCCTCAGTAATAGTAATTCTTAGTAGGAATGAGTTAAAGGAAGAGAATCGCCTAGGTTTAAATGTGTTTATAAGTAATTATCCTCCCAAAATTTGTTTCAGTTTTATACAGCCTCCCTGGAAGCTGTCCTGCCATATCCTCGTTTCCCTTCTTTTTAGCTTTTACATGGCTCTGACTGCCTAACTCAGTGGTTAGAAAAGGTTGATCTCTAGAACAGAATTATTGATCTGGTATTTGTAGTTTTGGTCTCTTACATGACTGCAGATGAACTGATTTAGGCCTTGCATAGGAGGATTGGGTTGAGATATATAGATAGATAGATAGATAGATAGATAGATAGATATGGAGGACCTGTGCTAGCAGAGTCCTCTTTTCATGGGTCAATACGTTTTTATACTTGGGCATCATTAAAAAAAAAATCTCATTTGGTAATAGCAGAAATTTTTTGCTAACATTATTTCCATATAATGTGTTTCTTTACTAACGCACATATTAATAACTGCTTGCTTTTTGAATATTTGTTTATCTGGACAGGTGCCAAAATAGGTATATTTGTATCCAATCATCTCTGGCAAAGGTGTCCTCAAAAAAAGTAAATGAGAAGGATGTTGATAAGTTTCTGCTGTACCAGAATTTTTCATGCAACATAAGAAACATCCAGCATCATCAGGTAAATAAAGAAACTGCTTATCAATGCTGATAGTAATAATAATGATGATACTTTGGATTTGCCTATTACTTTACTTATTAAGGAATTGAAGAATTTTAAGGCAACCATTTTCTTCTTTTTTTTTTCATATAAATTCTTATAATGTCCCATTTTTCCCATTTCACAATTGCGGAACTTAAGACCCAGAAAAGTTAATAAAACTGAGTATTATTAGCAGAGTTGACAATATACCACTTCAGATATCTTGACATTTTGGCTGGTGATCTTTCATAGTAGACTTTGCTTCTCACTGTGCTTGGCTTTGAGCTCAATACTGGATCTTTTCCTTATGACATACAAATTAGAGATAATCTGATTTAGAATAAAGTGTGAGATCTCACTTAGTTGTGTAAATTATAGTTATATATTTCTGTCCCTTAATATCATTTTTCAGTTTACTAATTTTTTCCTAATTGCTATATCTACAATGTGGAAAGTGGCTTTTATGTCATATAGGGGGGAAAAGATGATTTACAAACTGAAAATAAAATAATACTGGCTTTACATTTACTTAATTTTACCAGTGTTCTTTATTTCTTTGTATGCTTTTGAGTTACTGTCTACTGTCCTTTCATTTCTACCTGAAGGACTTCCTGTAACATTTCATGTAGGGCTGGTCTACTAGTGACAGACTCCCTCAGTGTTTATTTCTAAGGTCTTAAAATTTGTTTTTTTGAATTTATTTTTAATTGTGGTAAAATGCTAATGTATTTAACTTATAACTTTACCATCCTAACCATTTTTAAGTACATAGTTCAGTAATGTTAAGTATATTTACATTGTTGTGCAACCAATCCCCAGAACTTTTTCTAGGTGTAGAATTCTAGGTTGACAGTTTTTTCTTTCAGCTCTTTGATTTTATCATCCCACTGTCTTCTGGCCTCCATGGTTTTGATGAAGTATCAGCTATTAAACTTACCAAGTTCCTAACACATGATGAATTACTTCTCTTACTTCTTTCAGGATTCTCTGGCTTTAGGTTTTGACAGTTTGATTATAACGTGTCTCACTGTAGATCTCTTTGAATTTAATCCTTCTTAGGGTTCATTCTGATTCTTGGATGTGTTGGTTGTTTTTTATCAAAACTGAGAAATTTGGGTCATTATTTTTTCAAATATTCCTTCTGCCTCTTTCTTCTGTCCTGGGTCTCCTGTTATACATACGTTGGTATACTTGATAATGTCCCACAGGTTTCTTGAGCTGTTTCTTTCTTTCTTTTTTTCTTTCTTTTTTTTTTTTCTTTTTCTTCTCAGACTGAATAATCGCAATTGACCTATCTTCAGGTTTGCTGATTCTTTCTTCTCCTTGCTCAAATGAACTATTGAACCTTTCAGTAAATTTTTCATTTTAGTCATTGTAGTTCTCAGCTCAGAATTTCTATTTGGTTTCTTTTTGTAATTCTCAGCTCTTTATTGATATTCTGTTTGTTGAGACCACAGTCTCCTGATTTTTTTTAAGTCTCTGTCTGTGATTTCCTTGAACTCTGAGCATATATAAGATAGTTGATTTAAAGTGGTCTGGTCGGGGCGCCTGGATGACTCAGTGGGTTAATCCTCTGCCTTCAGCTCAGATCATGATCTCAGGGTCCTGGGATCGAGCCCCACATTGGGCTCTCTGCTCAGCAGCAAGCCTGCTTCCCCCACTCTCTCTGCCTGCCACTCTGCCTACTTGTGATCTCTCTCTCTGTGTCAAATAAATGAAATCTTTAAAAATAAAATAAAATAAAATAAAGTGGTCTGGTAAGACCAATGACTGAGTTTCTTCAGGGATAGTTTCTGTTAGTTTCTTTTTTCCTGTAAATGCGTCATACTTTCTTGTTTCTTTGCATGTCTTATAATTTTATATTAAAAACTTGACATTTTGAATATTATAAGTTGGCAATACTGAAATCAGATCCTCCCCCTCCCTCAGTATTTGTTGTTGCTGCTGTTGGGGATTTTGTTGTTTGTTTAGTGCCTTGTAAACTATTTTTGAAATATGTTTATTCTTTGTTGTGTGATCACTGAAATCTCTTCCATTAGCTTAGTGGACCGCTAGTTATTTGATAGAGATTTTCATAATGCCTACATAGGCAAAACAAAAAAATACATTCTCCTAGTTCTTGCGGATTGACTCTTGGGGGGTAATCCTTCCACATTAGTATAGCAAGGCTGTTTACAGCTTTGCCCTTAACCTTCACCCTGTTTGCATGGTGCCCAAAGGTTAGTCAAAGGTGAAAGCTTAAGGTCTTTTCAGAACATGTGTCTAGACCCAAGCATGCATACAGACTCCTAAGATTCTCTGATTTGTGGAGGAACTTTAAAAAGCCCCTTTCCCCTCAAGTATCTAATATTTAAGCTTCTCTATCATCCAGGTTTTTTGGTCTGTTTGACTATAATCCCTGTAACAACCTGCTGTTGTTCCTTACCCCTCAACACTGTGACTAATTTATTTGCCTTTAAAAACTTTTGACAAATGCCACTGAAAGAAATGGCTTCTGTCCTGGGGAAACTCTGAGACAGGCAAAACAAAGGCAAGCCCTTGAGTCCATCCTTCAGGGAACCATGAGATGATCAGAACACACAATCACAAATTTTTGAGAATAAAGTCCATGTTGCTCCCTTTGGCACTAGCAACCTGTGCTAGGGATGTATGAGCCACTGCTCATCTGCAGAGTAGAGGATGGCAAATGGGTAAATTAATTTTCTTTAAAAGTTCCTCTGATGGTTGTAAGCTTTTTATTAGGTCCCAAAGTTCTGAAAAGGTTGATTTTGACAGTTTTGGTCAGTTTGTTACTGTTGTAGAGGGATAGACTTTTGGAGTTCCCTTCTTTATCGTGTTGGTGATGTCACACCTAACAGCATCTTTAAAGTGTGCTAACAGTCCTTGCTCTATTCCAAGACCAGAATGTGGCTTTACCATAAACTGTCTTTCTTTATCTTGTTTAATGGTTTTTAGGTTTAAGTTTACTGTGGTATCAGCATTGCAACCTGTATTTTCTTAATGGAAATCGCTTCCTCCCTTGTTTTAATCTTAGCCCTACAGTTACATGAAATGCTTGCCTTTAATCCTTTTGCCAGAACTTTCCAGTCTTTTGCTGTGATGAAGCTTATTCTTTAGTCCAGTAGCGAGTTGGCCAAGCTTTGCTGTAGAGGACCAGAGAATAAATTCTAAATTTTCTGAGCCAGCTAGCTTTTGCTGCAGTTACACAACTGCCATTGCAGCTGACAGTAGTCATAGATAATACAGAAACAAGGGCGCATAGATTTTAATTGAATTATATTTATGCAAGCAGAGGTTTGACTGGATTTGGCCCATGGACCATAGTTTACTGACTTCTGTATTTCTCAAGGAGGATGTATGTGTACAGTATTCTCTGAGTTTTAACACATTCACAGTTGTTTCCAATGGGTTTGATACATGAACCCCTTAGATCAGTATAATATGTTTTGTTTTTACTTTCTTTCTTTAACTTTCTTAAATATGTTGGTCTGTTGTTGCCTTGCTTTATATGTTGCTTGAGAGAAATCAGATGGCAATCTAGTTCTTTTCTCTAGAAATGCCAAAGATGTAGGTCCATGTTGTTTTATTTTCTTTATTAAGGTTTCATAGGAAGATGAGGGGGAGATTTGGGATCAAGAGATTGCCAGTGTTCTCCAAGCCTGGACGTCCTCAGTATGGCATTTTTAAAATTAATTTTTCCTTCCATCTGCATTTTACTGTTTAAAGAAAAGATAATGAAAAAAATTAGAGTGCATTACCTTTCATGTGATATTTTCCATCATTACAACTATTAATTTTTTAACTTAAACAGTGATATACAGACGTGAAAAGGTTTTTGTTTGTTTGGTTTAAGGTAACATGAAGAGTCATCAATTATCCCAAAATTTTTCTTGGACACTTACTATATATTGGTTCCTACTTGTATGGAGGTGACATGGCCTTTGCTCTTATTAGTTTTAAGAGTTACCTATCTGTTCTAGATCTAATTCTTTTATGTGATAAATGATTTGCAAAGCTTTTCTCCCATGCTGTGTATTCTTTTTTTACTTTCTGAATGGTGTCCTTTGATGTGTAATTTTATTGAAGTCTAGTCTATTTATTTTTTCTTTTGTTGATCATGCATGTAGTGTTACATGTAAGGTGTTACCTAACTCATAGTCATGAAGAATTTCTCTTACATTTTTTCCTAAGAGTTTAATAGCTTTATGTCTTATGTTAAGGTCTATGACCAGTTTTGAGTAATTTTTGTGTATGAGGATGTAAAGGAGTCCAGCTTCATTCTTTTGAACATAGCTATCCAGTCATCCCAGCATCACTTACTGAAAAGACTGTTTTTCCCAATGAATTGTCTTGGCATCCTTGTTGAAAATCAATTGATTGTAGGTGTATGGATTTATTTCTGAACTCTTAGTTTTATTCTGCTGATCTATGTGGCTGTCCTTATGCTAGTAGTACACACTTGTGATTACTATAGCTTTGTAATAAGTTTTGAAATCAGAAGGTAGGAGTACAACTTTTTTCTTCTTTTTCAAGATTGAATCTGGGTCCCTTGAATTTCTATATGACTCTTAGAATTTGTCAATTTCTGCAAAGAAACTAGGTGAGATTTGGTAGAAGTGCTTTGAATCTGTAAATTATTTGGGGTAGTATTTCTATTTTAGCAATAATTAAGATATTGCTAAACATGGGATATTTTTCCATTCTTTCAATTTCTTTTAGCAGTGTTTTGTAGTTTTCAGAGTGTGTGTTTTCCACTTCCTTTGTTATATTTATTCCTGAGTATGTTACTCCTTTTGGTGTTATGGTAAATGAGGGTTTTTTTTTTTGTTTTTTGTTTTTTTAGAATGCTTATTGCTAGTGTATAGAAATTGATTATCCTGCAATCCTGCCAAATTCTTTATTAGTTCTAATAGTTCTATAGTGAATTCCTTAGGGTTCTCCATATATAAGTTCATATTATATGCAAATTGGGATAGTTTTCTTTCTTTTCAATCTAGATGTCTTCTATTTCTTCTTCTTGTCTAATTGCCCTGGCTATAACCTCCAGTATGATGTTGAATAGAAGTGGCAAGAGGAGACCCTTGTTATTTTAGAGGGAAAGTATTCAGTCTTTCACCATTAAATATGATACTATCTGTGGGGTTTTTATATGTGATCTTTATCACATTGAAGAAGTTGTTTTCTTTTTCTAGTTTGTTGAGTGTTTTTGTTGTGAACAAACCTGGAATTTTGTCAAATATTCTTTCCGCATCTATTGTGTAAGAAGATTGTATGACTTTTCTTTTTTATATTATTGGTATGATATATCATGTTAATTGATATTTGGTTGTTAAACCAACCTTTTATTCCTGGAATAAGTCCCTCTTAGTCCTAGTGTGTAATCCCTTTTATATATTATGGATTTATATATTTATGGATATATATACATATATATATATATAAAATGTATTATATATAAAATATATTTTATATATTTTATATATTTTTTAATTGAGGATTTTTATATTTGTATTCGTAAGAGAGAATGGTTTTCATTTTTGCAATGTTCTTGTCCGGTTTGGGTATCAGGGTAAATGGAGTTGAGAACCTTTTTCTTCTATGGTATATTTTAGAAGAGTTTGGAAGAGTTGGTATATTTTAGAATAATTGATGTTAATTTTTTAAATGGTTGCTAGAATTCTGTGGTGAAGCCATCTGGGCTTGGACATTTTCTTGTGGGAAAATTTTAAATTACTAATTTAGTCTTCTTTACTTATTGTAGATCTTTTCAGATTTTCTGTTTCTGTTTTATTCTGTTTTGGCAGACTGTCTTTTTAAGAATTTTTCCATTTTATTTAAGTGATATAATTTGACATATGTTATTCATAGTATTCTTATGATCCTTTTTATTTCTATAACTTCCATAGTAATGGCCCCTCGTATTTTTGATTTTGGTAATTGGAAAGCTCCCCCCTTTTTTCTTGGTTTAGTGAAAGGCTTTTCAATTTTGTGATGTTTTCAAAAAAAAATTTTTGGTTTTGCTAGCATTATTTTGTTGTTTTTCTATTCTTAATTTTTCCCATGTTCTTTATTATTTCCTTTATCCTACTTGCTTTGGGTTTGTGTACACTTCTTTAAAGGAATGTTTTTAGTGTATCTTAAGACATTTGCTTTAAAGGAATGTTTTTAATGTATCTTAAGACATTTGCTTAAGAGACAGACAACCTGATCTGATTTTAAATTTTTATTTCACCTGTTATCTTTGTTATTTGGGATAAATTAGTTTAAAAAATTAATATGTAAAGTGAAGATAATATATATCCCCCTGTTAGCTTTGAAAGTTAAATGAGATAAATATTTAAAGGGCTGAGATAGTCCTCACAATTAGTAAATGCTTAATAAATGACAACAGTTAGTAGTTACTATTCCACTTGGGAATTTGCATGCATCCTTATCTTAGCAATATATTCTCACAAATATAGAAAGAAAATTTTGTAACTCCGGGTGATCAAAAATTTTTGATTAATCAAATCTGAAAAGATTTTTAGATCACCAAAGTCTCTTCCTGTGAATGTCATAGGCTTTGTACCTGTATTTTATTTAAAAAAAGACTTTTTGAAAAAAGTTTAAAGAAATGATTATTTTTAAATACATGTTTGGTAAATAAATTAATAAAAAATTGATACAGCTGTAGGCTGGATAACCACTCTGTTTATTTCACCAGTGTTGACTGGTTAAATTGACCATTTACCTATTTAGTAGATCATCAGTCTTTGCTATATATGTGTGCATTCAGATTCTGGCAATTAACCGTGGAGAAAATTTGAAGATACTGACTGTCAAAGTCAACATTTCTGATGGAATAAAGAATGAATTCTGCAGGTGGTGCATCCAAAACAGGTCTGTTTATAGAGGTTTACAGAATTTTCTGTCTTCCATTTCTAACATAGCATACTGAGATCTATATGTACTGATACGGGAAATTGTCCATTCTGTTAAACAAATAGATACTGACAGACAATGGATATGTGTCCTTTTTACATTAAAAAAGTAGAAATGTTGTGTATGTTTAAATAGGAAACAGGATATATTAAATATTAAAATAAATTATTAATAGTGGTTATCTCTCAGGAAAGGGACTTTTACATTAATACTTTTTTGTACCATTCGAACCATATACAGAGTGTTTTCTCTTATGAAAAGCTAAATTAACAAAAACATAGTGCATATGGCATATCTATAATCTTTTGATCATTAAGGATAATTGAAACAATTTATTAGATATGACAATATAAGTCTCTAAACATAGATGCAATTTACTTAAAAGTTTTGTACATTAAGGATGATTGAAACAACCATTAAGTTTATTGGATATTTCAGAGAATTGTCCAAACATATAACTCTTTATTATTTTCATTTGCTAAGGGAACATTTTAAAATAGCACTACAGATTTGTATAGAACTCCTAACTTTTAGTTTTGACTTTTCAGAGTGTATTTGATCCTTACAATAATCTGTTCAGTGAGTAGAGCAGATTTGTAGCTGCCATTTGACCAATGAGAAAATTGGTGCAAAGGTAAAAAAGCTTGCCTAGAAGTTACGACGTGTAGATTTGGGGTATGCCCCTCAAAAGCTAGTTCTGTGTAACCTTAATTTAGGGAGATTGCTGGGAAAGCTCTCTGAAGAGGTGGATGAATTTTTCTTTGGGAGGAACAAGTGCTATATTTTTCGGAAGTTAGCTCTCTTGTCCAATATCGTTCTTTCATCAATTGATTGGAAACCAGTTTGCCAAAATCCAATTCCATGAAGGATCAGCTTGTTTAATGACCAAATAATGCTAACCAAGGACCCATCAAGTGAAACAACTATGTCAATATTAGTCAGTACATAAATTGTAAAAGCCATATAAACCAATTATGTTATATCCATTCAGTGGAATTCTATGCAGCCATCTTAAGAAAGTTGAGATAGAGCTAAAATTGAGATATAAATATGTCTTATTAAGTTAAAAGACGGTTTATAATTAGTATTTATAGAATGGTCTCATTAATGGCAAAAAATAGGTCTCTCTGTATGTGTAAGAAGATTTTTGAAAAAATAGAGATGATCTATTTCATAGCTCTTGTGTGAGATTTTAATTTTCTGTTGTATAGTCCCCTGTAGAGTTTTCTTTAAATGAATGCTTATTTCTTGTGTAAACAAACAAATTTTGTTAAAAATAAAAGGAAATAAATACCTAAAAGATATTATAGATTTAAACAATTGTATAAAGAAATTAGATAATTTTAATTTAAAATATGATGAAGTTCCAAGAGAGTTTCATAAAAAGAACAAAATCCTAGAAATGGATATATCTAAGTTTGAATTCCAGTTATATGACTTCTTATTCTTGTGACTATGAGCACATTACTTAATTTCTTTCAGTTTCCTTATTGTCAAAGTGATGAGTAATACCTTTTCACAGATTTAAGAGAATTAAATGCTATTCCATGTAATTGTGTAGCCTTCGGTGGTATCTTGCTACTATAAGTGGGATTGCTGTATGAAACTCCTTTTTAGAAATGGCCTTTGTAAATAGATCACAGTAAATTGGAGACAACTTCTAATTTTCCTATGAATGTTCATAATACACAGTATCAGAGTCTGTAGTTAAGGCACTTATTATTTAGGCTTTAAACTGTTACCTTCACACTAAATAAATGTTAAGGAATGATTTCCTTGGAGAGATATAAATGGTTTTTCTTGGCTCATCTATATTTTATTTCATTCAGTTCTCCTCCAGTTGAATCATTAATATTATGTGACTTAAGCTATACATTACTATGGTATAGTGATACAAGTTTCAGTTACATTCTAGAAGTTTCTCTTCATATAGATAATTGAAGAAACTCTTCTATGGGAACTAAAGAACTACAACAAGAGCCAGCTAAAATACTTCTGGGAACCAAAGAACCATTCTCAAGGCATTGTTTTCATTTTTTAAACACATTTGAATGACTGGAGATACTCAAATCTTTTCTTCTTCCTCCTCCTCTTTTTTGTTTTACTCTCTTTGTCCCTACTTCTTCCACCTTTCTCATGTATTCATTTATTCAGGTTTATGCTAGATGCTGGAGATTCACCTATAAATCAGACAGATATGTTGCTTGTCCTTGGTGACAATGTAGTTTAATGGAGAAGAGCCTGAGCAAATAGTTAAAGAGTATTATAAAGGGCAAGTGCCGTGTTTCATGAGTTTGTAACAGGGAGCCCTAATGTAGTCTGGATTTTGTGCATGTGTAGGTCAGAGACAGAAGGAGACGAACAGGAAGCAATAAGAAATGAGGATTGACTTGTAGGCATTGATCAGATCATACTTAATTTTCTAGACAGGGCAAGGATTTTATTCTTAAGAGTAATGAAAAGCCAGTAAAGGGTTTAAACAGAGGATTGTCATGATCACTTTGTATTTTAAGATCACTCTGGCTGCAGTATAGGGAATTATTTGGAAGGAACCCAGAGTAGATGTGGGGGCAGGAGCTAGATTTGTGAAAAACTATTGAAGCTTCCAGAGGGATTGGGCAAACAATATTAAGGATTTCTGTGTTTCTCCTACTAGCAATGGGGGAACCTAAGTTTGGTCTTCAAGGGCATGACCCCCAGCAGATATCCAACACATACATTTAAAAAATCACTCCAGGGGCGCCTGGGTGGCTCATTGGGTTAAGCCTCTGCCTTTGGCTCAGGTCCTGGGATCGAACTCTACATCAGGCTCTCTACTCAGCAGAGAGCCTGCCCCCCCCACCCCCTCCACCCTCGCCGGCTGCCTCTCTGCCTACTTGTGATCTCTGTCAAATAAATAAATAAAATCTTAAAAAAAAAGGGTCTTCTGGCCTCTAAGGATTATCTTCCAGGCATATTGTCCCATGACCCAGGACTGTGTTCTCTCCTAACTTGCCAAGCTCCATACCATGCTGTATAAGACCTTTAATGATCTGGCCACTTCCATATTTTCTAGCCCCATCTTCCTCCCACCTGATCCTGACAGTTATACTCTAGCAGTACTAGTCTTCTTGAAAGGACTCATTATGTTCTTTCATGCCTGTATGCTTTTCCATGTGCTATGGTTTCTTACGGTACGCTTTTTTTTCTGGGTCTTGTTTGGTAAAGCACAATTCATTTTTTAAAACCCATCTCACATATTTCTTCTGGGACGTCTTTCATGACATTGGGTTCTCCAAATTAATAATAATAACAACAGCAATAACAGTAACAACAGTAGTATTAATTGTAATGTTAATAATGGATGTCTGAATCATCTACTCCTTCCTAACCATCATGCTTTCGGGAGAAGGTGACAGTAGTGAGTAACAGGGATTTGAGTGGAAGGATGTATGTCTTGAAAGCACTTTCATTCAAATTTAAAAAACTGTTCTACTCAGATAATAACCTTCTGTGGCAAGGATTCAATTAGGTGTTACTATGAAACGTTGCTTAAATGTTTGTCCACTGAAATTTAGTTTATTTCCTACCCAGAATAAGTAAGAGAGATGAGAGTGTTCCAAGGGTATATTAATGGTTTATTTTATTGTGATTTATAAAATAGATATTTTATTAATGGTTTCTCAAGGGTCGTTGAAGGGCAAGGGCAGAGATGCTATAGATGGATGGAAACATGGAAGGGCTTGAGCAAATTTGTCCTTTTTAGCTTGTGTTTTTCTTACTGTTCTTTATCCAGTGCCCACTGCCATTCAGTTCTCTGACATTTATATCCATCGGCATGCATTCAGATACACTGCGTTATAGAGCACTGTAGCCTGAGCAGTAGAATGAGTTCTGCTAAGGAATGGCAAGAGGCAAAGGTTAAAATAGAGTTCCTCCTTTGCTCAGTTTGCTTTAATTCAGGAAGAGATCAAGGAATAGGCAAAGAAGGTTACATGTTGTCTTAGCTTTGCTGCCATAACAAAATACCATAGACTGAGCAGCTTAAACAACAGAAATTTATTAACTCCTAGTTCTGGAGGTCATAAAGTCCAAGGTCAAGATACATGCTGATTTGGTTCCTGGTGAGAACCCTTTTCTTGGTGTGTGGACTGCTGCCTTCTCACTGTGTCCTCACCCTGCTGGCAGAGAGGGGGATAGAGAGAGGGTAGGGTCTCTGATTTTTTCTTCTAAGGGCACTAATCCCATCATGATGGCCCTGTCAGGATACCTCTAATCCTAATTATCTCCCAAAGGCCCCATCTCCAAATATAATGTCATTGGGGGTTGGGGCTTCAACATACTAATTTTAGGGGATATAATTTAGTTAATAGCAGTGCGTTTGTTGTTTTCTGGTGACTTTCTTATGTCTTAAGATTTTCACCATTAATAATAATGGTCTGGAGACTTTTCCCAGAAGAAGAAAGGTTTTTCCTCCCTTACGTTTTCTATGTGACTGTGGTTACCAGGTTTTTAAAAATAAGAACTCCAGATGTCATAATAATAATTTCCAGACATTACAGTCTTTCCTCACAGATTATGTTACTTTGGCTTCAATAAAGTTTTTCCCCCTTTTCTGTTCCACTTCCTCTCCCCTCTTCTAGGAGTCCTTTCATGCTCTTATTATTACTACATGGGTTTTAGTGTAGGCTTTTCTTTTTTGCAGGTGGAGACCACGTGGCTTTGCAAGGCCAGAGTTAATGAAGATCTTACACAATTCACTCGATGATTCTTTCAAACGCCTTATTTATCCTCTCCTCTGTAGAGAGTTCAGGTACGTATCTTGTCGTAGTTAATTTTATGCACTGTTTATTATTATTTATGGTAATAGGCCCATTAAAGCCTGATGTAAATATTCATTGACCCATTAACCCATCCGAAGAACTGAGTCAGGATCACAAAGCAATTATATAGTTAAGCCTAGAGTTCAGTCTGTAGAGGCATTCACATGTATAAACCACAAAACAGAGGTCTTAATTTTTTCAAATCTTGACCAGTTAATGTGTATCCCTTCCAGTCCTATAGTACCAGTTTTGCAGATTGACAGCCAGGACAAATGAATGGTTTTATTGATGAGAGGTTTAGCTTGGGGTAATAAACTAAGAAGTTAATGGAGAATTTAGTTGGAAGCAGTTTTTGGAGGTAAGAGAACCAAAACAGCATGAGAAATTCATCATGTGCTCAGTGGGTCACATGATAAATTTATTACTATGAATTTATTCCTAGGAAGAGAGAAAGCCAATATATGTTTCTAATTCTAAGTGGGAGTTGTGTAAGTGAATAATTATCAGCAGCGATGAGCACATATTAGAGGAGATGATTAAAACGACCATCTAGGGGCGCCTGGGTGGCTAAGTGGGTTAAAGCCTCTGCCTTCGGCTCAGGTCATGATCCCAGGGTCCTAGGATCGAGCCCCGCATCAGGCTCTCTGCTCCGCAGGGAGCCTGCTTCCTCCTCTCTCTCTGCCTGCCTCTCTGCCTACTTATGATCTCTGTCAAATAAATAAATGAAATCTAAAAAAAAAAAGTGACCATCTAAATGGACTATTGGAAGGATTAAGTTACAAAGAAGAACTGCAAAAGAGCTGAGGGGCAGATTGTGGGTTTTTATAGGGTAAGAGATGGAACGAAGTTTGAGGAGGCAAAAACCCTCTTTTCTGCTTATCTCTAGCCTGTCTTTGTAGTCAGTCTTCAAACTAGCCATTCCCTGATATATTCCTTTCTATGTGTTGCAGACTTTCTTCATTTTCTCTTATACGGATTTTAGCAAGGGTTACTTGAAAACTCTAGATTTCTAGCCATCTCTTCAAGCCTATGAGAATAGATAGCAGCTTTTAGAATGTTTGCCTATTTTTCTTTTACTGGACTTGGCCATTGACTTTGGAGGTGTTGACAACAGGGACTGAGGAGGTAGTATAAAAAAAACACAAAGCTTCTTTGACAGGCTTCTTTTTATCAAAGTCATTCATTCTCTTGATTCATCCTTCATAGCTCAGTTGTCCCTTAACAATATTGTTTCTCTTCAAATCCTATTTCGTTTCAAGTCTGCGTGAGGTAACATCTCTTGCTTTTGAGTGCTGGGGCATAAAATTTAAAAATAAGGGGTTTTGTTCACAAGGAAAAAGAGAAGGTTACCTTATTCAAAATTTTGTTTCCTCTTGTTTTTCTTTATCTTGGTTTTTCGTGGAGCATATAATGTCCAGTGGTGCTTTTTTCCCCCCCAGTGGTGCTTTTGACAGTTTTGCATACATTCGACTTGAGGAGCTTCACTGCCTCTGGAATGACTTCATTGTGATTTGATGTAAGCGATTTGGTGTGGGACTGTTTAATGTTTAATCCTTTTTTGACTTCTTTTAGCAGTGAGCAAACAAGAGCACTTCTCTTCTCTTTTTCTAAATTGCCTTTAGTTAAAACAATATATCTTATTTTAGTCTGTAAGTCAGTTTGCAGATGCTATCTACAGATGTGTCTCTTGATAGAAATACTTATAATTACCTAAACAGCAGTTGAGGGAGAAAACTCCCAGTTGATTTTTCTTTAAAGAAAATTACTTTGATTCTCTAATTAAAAAGAAATTTGTCCTAATGTAGAAAAATTGAAAGAATCGGTAAAACACTAAGGAAAAAAACCCACAAAATTTCACTTCCTGAAGATAATCACTGTTAACCAGACCTTTCTCCATTCATGTGTGAGTACTTAAAACAACCATACAGACTCTATTATTTTGCAGACATTTGATTCAATTGACTATACACTATGCAGTCTACTTTGGATTTCTTATTTCTGTAACAAGATGATTCATCCTTGTGTTGTTTTTCATAGCTACCTCTTTCATCAAATCTGTGTTGTCCGTTACCAAGTGCTGCCTGTTTTCCCATCCTTTATTATACCTTGAATTTTGCCACTTTTTGGTGTCTGTGGTTACTGTTTTAGTTCAGGGTATGATAATTTCTTTTCTGGATTACTGTTCTAGCATCACAGATGATCTCTGTCTTGTTTTGCCATACTACACCTTTCACATCGCCATCCTTAAACTCCCGTCTGATTATTTCATACTCTTCTACTTAAAATTCTCCAGTGGCTCTTCTTTGTCTTTAGAATTAAATCAAAGCTCTTTAGAAGACCATGCATAGCCTTTTGTGGTCTGATTTCATTTTGGCTCTACAGCCTTATGTCTTGGTATTTTTTACTTTAGCGTATGAAATTACTTGCTTCTTCTATAATGAGTCACGTTAATGTATGGTTCTTCCATTGCCTGCAACATTTTCTCTATGCCTTCATTCTATTCTCTCTGCTTTTGTTGGCTTAACTCTTGCTTACTCTTCTTGATTGACCTGAGTAGACGTCTCTTTTAGAGAGTTTTGTGGTTTAATGTCCTTCCCATATGTTCTCATTAAGCATCGCACTTAACCATTGTTTATACTTACCTGATTATTTTGCTGTTTCTTCCACTCTGCAGTCATGTTCAGAGCAGGGATCTTGTCTTCAGCTTTGTATCTCACACTGATCAGGGTACTTTATATAAGACTGACAGCAAACATTTGCTTTATAAATAAAGTTAAAAGTGAAGATTCAGAAATACCAATCATGATATTTTTCATGTTGCTTGGCTGAATGTGGGAGAAGGAAGTGAAAAGATGAGAGGAAGCCTTAAGAAACTGACTCAGACACAAAAAGCAGACTTTAGTTAGCTGCGTGTGCCTTCAGATATATAGATAATTCTACCCCATCACTGATATGAAATGTACTTTGAATGGTTTTTGTACTGTCGGTTTTCTTGTGACCATGGCGTAAATGTCTTTACCTGTTCTAAGGGAGAAGACATACTTTTTATGTCTTCTTATAAAATTCACAAGAATTTCAGGAGATAATATGTTAAGAGCTTTTGTTAAGAAGATGAATGGTGTTAAGGGGCACCTGACTGGCTCAGTCAGAAAAGTGTGTGACTCTTAATCTCTGGGTCTTGAGTTCGAGCACCACATTGTGTGGTGTGTGTGTGGATTACTTAAATAAGTAAATACTTAAAAAAAAAGTGAATGGTGTTACAATTTAGTTTTTAGATGCCTTTAATTCCTTTATAGACATATATTTTTATCCTAAAAAAAGTTTTAAAATTAGAATTCTAATAACTTCTCTGGAGAAAACCTGGGAAATTGTATGCATGAGGCATGGTTCTGGACTGATTACTAATATCCTTGGTCATGTCACATCTCTGTGACAATGACAAGGTGGGGGCTCAATGTGGAGAACTGAACAGAGTAAGAAGATGACATTGTGATTTGTATGGGTAAAAGTGTAAAGCTAAGTACTGATGGAAGAGACTACTTAGGATTCAATACTTTATCACTAATCTTGTGTTTATATTTTTAATCACCTAATAAACTTTAACTTGACTTGTTACATGATGTCCAGGTCTTTATATACTCTGTTTCTCTCACATACACAGATATTTATACATATAGATTTCGTATATAAAAGGGCAGATAGAAAAGGAATATAGGTATGACACTGAGATTTGCTTCAGAATTGTTTGTGGTTTCATGTATTATTGCAGTTAGCAAAAATAGACTCAGTATAATTTTATATATGATCTTTTCTCCTTTATTTTGTTATAAAAGTTACTCCTGTGAGGAATAAGTGTACAGAAAGAATTCTGTTCTTTGCAGGAAGAAACTTGAGGTGAATAAAAAAACTGAATACTTTCTCTTTTTCCTTTTATTTTTTGGTTTCTAAAGAGCCAAACTAACATCAGATGCAGAGAAGGAATCAGTAATGATGTTTGGACGTAACCTTCGTCAGCTGCTTTTAACAAGCCCTGTTCCAGGGCGCACCTTGATGGGAGTGGATCCTGGTTACAAACATGGTTGCAAATTAGCTATAATTTCTCCTACCAGTAAGTATATCTTTCAGCTCTTCAATGAAAAGTTGTTTGGTTGGGCCTAAGTTTCACATCATACATACTGTGAGGATTTGAAATAATGTTAATTTTTGAGAAATTAAAATTTCTCAAATGGTTTTCTCACACACTGTAGTGTGGGAACTAGAAAATCAAATTTCATGTTTGTCTTATTTGTTGATCAAAAATCTCAACATGTTACTATCATTTATACTGTGCCTTTCCCTGTGTCATAGTGGAGATGTTGAAGATTAACTAGGCTCAAGCTTGAAAAACTATTCCCCATCAACTTCTATTTATTATGATGCATTTTAACTCTGTGTATTTTAACTACCAGACATTTTTGTTTTGCCGAGCATTTTTCCCCTTATTTACTATCTACCCTTTCTATTGCCCTTCATTTCTTGCTGCATTTCTGTGTCTACATTTGAGATTATTTTCTCTGCTTGACCTTCTAACCTGTTACATTTAATATGGGGTCAGCTGGTGAGAAATTGTGTTAGTTTTTTCCTAAAATGTTTCTGATTTGCCCTCATTTATGAAGGATATTTTTGCTGGGTATAGAATTCATGACTGGCAGTTATTTTCAGTACTTTATAGGTGTCATTTCATTTTTTGTTTGTGTTCTTTCCCCCTCTGGCTACTACACTTTTTGTTGAGAATGAGAACTCAAACAAAAACCTTATTATTGCTCTTTTGAAGGTAATGATTTCTTTTTTCCTAAGGCTGCTAAGATTTTCTGTTGTGGTTTTCAGAGGTTTTCTTACGATGTGCTTAGCTCTGTGTGTGGTTGTGTGTTTTGTGTGTGTGTGTGTGTTGTGTGTTTGGTTTTCTGAGGTTTTTTTACATGAATTCTTCTTGGGATTTGTAGAGCTTCTTGGTATTTCTTTCTGGAATTCCAATTACATATATATTAGACCTTTCAATTTGCTGTTTTTCTGTTTTTCATTCTTTTCTATTTTATACTGTTTGTCTTTATATTAATTAAGCCTCTATTCTGCTATGTCTGATCTGCAATTAAAGCTATCCATTGAGTTTCTTATTTAAATTATGGTGTTTTCAAGTTTTTGAATTTCCATTTGGTACCTACAAAAAATAGATTTCAGTTCTCTAATGAACTTTATCACTTTCAGTTTTTTGGAGCTTTTGTATTTTCCTTATTTTTACCTTAAAGTTCTCTTATTATTTTTATATTATTATATTATGGACTATTACTATATGTTATATACAATAACATATACTATATATTATATACATTATATACATATATATTATATACAATAATATATACTATTACATTTATTTGTTCGTTGTTTCTTTTGGTTTAGATTTTTCTTTCTGAAATAACTTTGATTTTTTTTAAACGATTTATTTATTTGAAAGAGAGAGGGAGCATGAGAAAGAGCACAAGCTTGGAGTAGGGGCAGAGGGAGAGAGAGAAGGAGGCTTCCCACAGAGCAGGGAGGCTGATAGGGGACTCGATCCCAGGACCCTGGGATCAAGACCTGGGCTGAAGGCAGATGCTTAACTGACTGAGCCACCTAGGTGCTCCTGAAATAACTTTCATGTCTAATTCAGTTTTGAGTTCTCACATGTTATTTCTGGGGTTTTCTTTTCTTTCTTTTTTTTTTTTTTTTTAAAGATTTTATTTATTTATTTGATAGAGAGATCACAAGCAGGCAGAGAGGCAGGCAGAGAGAGAGGAGGAAGCAGGCTCCCTGCTGAGCAGAGAGCCCGATGCGGGGCTCGATCCCAGGACTCCGAGATCATGACCTGAGCCGAAGGCAGCGGCTTAACCCACTGAGCCACCCAGGCGCCCCAATTTCTGGGGTTTTCTAATTCTGATTTATGTTATTCTCATTTTCTTTCTTTCTTTTTTTTTTGGTAGCTCATTCTTTAAGTTACAATTTTTCTCTGCGTTTTGTGAGCACATCTTTCTGTAAAGACATACTAGTCTTTGTTTTTAACTTACTGTTTTAAAAAATAGTCATTCTATATGGAATTTGACCGTCATCCTTTTCTGTTGCTTAGGTTTACGTAAAATTCATTTTCCTCAGCTTTTAGGGTAGAAGACCAGGTCAGGAAAGATTTTCTAGCTGTATATCTCTAGAACTGTCCCTTCTTTTTTCCCCAAATTACTGGCGTTGGGGGGAAAGCACTGTAGTATCTCTATGAATAAAGAGATAGCCTTCTACTTTCTTGAATCTGTTTTCCTGATGCTTTCTCCATTTTACCTGGACTTCTTTCTCCTTTGACCATTTTATCCTTATCTTACTCAGGGGGGATATGATTTCCAACAGTTTCTCAGTTGGGGTTTTTGTCTTGAAAAGGATATTCTGCCTGGGTTTCACAAGTTCATAGAGACCAAAGTTTTCCAATCCTTCCAAAACTCAATGGGCAGACTTTCTACTGAATTATAAATTGTAGTATGCAGAGGTCTTTCCCACACTACAGGGAAGTACCTTTTGATATTTTCTGGTCTGTGAGATACTTCATTGCTTGTCTCTTCTTGCTCCCACAAAAGTGCCAGTGCATGTAGGTCTTGGTAGTTGCATTGTTCCCACTTGTTCATCTTTTGAGTTTTGTAGAATACTTTGCTACAGATAGCCTTGGGTTTTTGGTTTTGCTGTCCTAGTTGCTCTTTTTTTATTATGCTATACATTTTTACAGTAAATGGGAAGCATATTTTACCAATATCTTTTCCTGAATCTCTTGAGATACCATACGTGTTCGTATTTGGATCTGATATTATTTGTATTACTTACAGGATGACTTTTTAAAAATACTGTATGCACTCCCACATATATATGTATGTATCTTCTATCTGTTTGGTACGACATTTCCAAGAATTTATCCATTCCAACATTTAAATTAACATGAAATTGTTCATAATAGTCTTTATATCTTTTTTTAAATTTTATTATTTTTCTGTCTTTATATCTTTTTAATCTGTGCTAAAGCTCTAGTTGTATCCTCTTTTCATGTCTAATATGATTTATTTCTTTTTTTTATTTATCTATAACTTCTTTCTTTTTCTTGATTGGTATTGTTAAAAGTATATGTTTTTCTTAAGTGATTTTTAACTTTAAACTTTACCAGTCCTCTTCATTACATATATATTTTTCTATTTTGTTAATTTCTGCTTTTAACTTCATTAATTCCTTCCTTCTGCTCTCTTTGACATTATTCTCTTGTTCTTTTCATAGCTTCCTAAGTTGGTCACTTAGCTCATTATTTCTGTTCTTGAGGTTGTTATCCTCAAATGTTGAATTTATTTTTCACTGAAATATAATATAGAGAAACACCAAAGTCATAAATATGCAGCTTAAGAATTATGCAGGGAAAGAAATGCACGTATCTACAACCCAAAGAAGAAATAGAATAGTATTACAACATTGTCTGGCATTTGGTACATATTCAGTAAATGTTAGCTCAATGTTAAGTGTTATTAAAAACCATTTCTCTTTTAGGTATCATGGCATATAATCTAGTTAATAATGATAAGTAGCAAAGTAGTGTCCTTATAACTTCGGAGGTAACAAAATTTCAGAGTGGAAGAATCTGATTTAGTGAATATGAATGATTCATCCTGCATTTTTAAGACAAAGGAGTTCCCTTGTCTAGTATAAATTACTTAATCAAATCATCTTTGTGTTGTGTTTTGTGATTTCTTACAAAATGGCTTATTCTTTTCATTTTCTCTAAGGTCAGATACTTCATACCGATGTGGTTTACTTGCATTGTGGACAAGGCTTCCGAGAGGCAGAGAAAATAAAGAGGCTTTTGCTGAATTTCAAGTATGAAAATAAGTAACCTTTTGAGTACTTCACTGGCTCAGCCAATCAGAGATACCTTTGAAGCTCCTAATTTGGAGGGAGGGATTAAGGGAATTGCCTTGGTGAGAGAGAAGGAATCATGTAAAACAATGCTGGGGCAAATTGCTGGAGAACTCTACATTTGGAGACTCTGGAGGGATGCTTCTCCCTTCCTGTGCCACCTTCACTAAACAAAAGGTGGTAATATGAGCAAAAGTGAGCATTGAATTCTTTTATTTGGGCTTTCTCTCTCTCTCTTTCTCTCTTTCTCTCACACCCGTTCTTCCTCCCTTCCCTCCCTTCCTCCCTGCCTTCTTTCCTTCCTTTTTTGGATCTGAGGAGTGGATGTGATAGTAGTTTGAAGCTTCAGGGATTATTTGGCACTGTATCACGTAATTCAGTCATGATGTCTTTATTGTGGCATAGAATGCTTCAGAGTTTATTATTTATTTGTAAATTTGGTTCCTTCTAGATGGGAAGAAAGCTGACTGTTCTTGATGGTATGACAGTAAAATACTTCTCCGTTGCCTCCCATACCAAATGTAGGGGCATTGTCCTTTATTCTACAAAAGTCTGTCCCTCCATTGTGAGATTGTGGAGATGTTGCTTGGCTATATGAGAGAATAAGATCATCCTGTGATAGTATTTGTGCATTTTGTGCATTTTCTCCTGATTGACTTAGAAGCATGCCTTGAGCTCATTCCATTTCTCATCTTGTTTATCCCTTGAAGCTGCAGCACAGTGGTGATTGGAAATGGAACTGCCTGCCGGGAAACAGAAGCTTACTTTGCTGACCTGATAATGAAAAATTACTTTGCACCACTGGATGTTGTTTACTGGTAAGGATGTTAGGAATGTTTGTTTTCTTTGAGAGGCAAAGGAACTTCTCCAGTTCCTTCTGTGATAAATTCTCTCTTCTCTTTTTATGATATGCATCTTCTTTGCCCGCAGACCACCTCTTGCTGTCCACAAGTACTTTGTAGTACGACATAAAGTGTCTGTCTCCTAGAGAAATTTGAGTTTCAGTATCCTGAAAACTCTCACAGAAATAGCAAGCGAGGGCTTACTTGGTTTCATGGGGTTTTCTAGGCTGTGCCTTGTGTGAGAGCTCTAGTTAATTATTAACTAGTACATAGAACTGTGGATAACTTAGCTTTTTTTTCTTCCAAAGTTCTGAGGCCTATAAATTGTTGGTTTTCAGAACTGACAGCCAAGGGTAAGTATTACCAGTTAAAGCACTTCTGATATTCCTTTCTTGTTCGTGTCTTCATTGCAAGCTTTCATTTTATATAGACATCCAGTTAACTTCTGAATAGCTTTGGATTAGCATGACCCATTTCTGTAGTCCTACCCCTAGATCTGTTGTAGTTCTGCTTTTGTTCACCATCGTTTCCTTACTTTCTCTTTGGACCTCAGGTAGCCAGGGTTATCTTTTTCTTTTCTTTCTTTTCCTTTTTTCCTTTTTAGATTTTATTTTTTTATTCGACAGGGAGAGAGAGAAAGAGCACAAGCAGGGGGAGCAGGAGAGGGAGAAGCTGGCTCCCCATTGAGCAGGGAGCAGGACACGGGGCTTGATCCCAGAACCCTGGGATCATGACCCCAGGCAAAGGCAGATGCTTAACCCACTGAGCCACCCAGGTGCCCCCACACTTACCTTTTTCAAGCTACAGTAGAATATTAAGTTCTTAAGGGTTTAATTTTACGACAGAAGACAATTACGATAGCTGGTATCTTCGGAAGAGTGCACAAGCACCATCTTCCACTGCTGGAAGTCAGCTGATGAGTATGTGACTAACAGGATCAACAAACAAAACCCAACACAGGAAGAAGAATCCTAAGATTCTTTTTAGGCCGAAAGAGGAGGGCTTTGTATTTAGTGTAGTGTTCCATATTCCAAGAGGATAATCAAGATGTCAAGAAAACAAATGCAGGGTAACCAAAGGGGTTTAGGAGGTCAGGGACAAGCTGTAGGTACCACAGGGCTGTGGTTCAGGAAAGGACCAGATTGAAAAATCCACCTCAGCTTTTCTTCCCCCTCTCTTCCTCTTCTTGTTCAGGTTGGTCTGGGGAGTACTGTGGATCTTCCCTATTCCAGAAACTGTGCACATGCATCCAGTCCTTTTGAGAATGTGGTACAAGGACCCGATATAGCTGATTCAGTTTATTTCAGGCAAATAAACTTTTTTGTCTGATTTTTTTTAACTTGTTCATGTTAATTTAATATAAATATCTACAAATATTTATCTAATATAAATCTGTAGTACTTAGAACTTTCAGATCATTAAATTATTAAATGTGCTAGTGTGCTAGTATGATTCGCTATTTTCAATCCTCTGGCGCATAGTAGGCACTCATGTTATTTTTTGAATATCTAAATATTTGTTTCCATTCATGTTAAATTATTATACTTGACTTTTTTTTCCTGCTTTTGTCTTGGTTTTTCCTTTTGTAAAAAAAGTAGTGTTTTTGTTTTGTTTTGTTTTATAGAAGTGGTAAAATTTATTGAAATGTAGAAATGGCTAGCTCCTTTGAGACATGCTTATGAGCAGTGTATCTAGTTTCTCCCAAACTGAAACCTTCTTAAATCAGGGATCATGTTTTATTTATCTCTACCTCCTTCCCATTAAACATAACATCTGTACTTACAGGTCCATCTCAACAAATACTTACTAATTTAGATTCTTAAACATTAAGCTTTAAATTATTTTTAACCAGATAAATCTTTTCAAGCTATTGACCAGAATTACAATATGGAACAACTGTAGACAATTTCCCCTCTGCTTAATGCTCTGGTAAATCTATGACTTACTGTTTTCTCTCTTTTTTCATTGATAGAGAAATTTGCATTTGGTAGATTAGAGGCTATATTTTACCCAAGATAAATGATAGTTTCTGAAATAAAAATATTACATGGTTAGAGTTACATATTTATTTAATGAACTGTGAGAGAATTAAAAGAAGTCTTTAATATTTGCCATCTTGTATTTCAAACTATGGTTGGCACACTTTATACTGGTAGCGGAAACATTGCTAGAAATTACAGCATTGTGGGCATTCTGTAGAATTACATGAGACCACATAAAAACCTGGGAGCAGCAAATGTAAAGGAAAATTTTGTGCTGTTAATTCAGACCCTGCACTTCATGCTTCTGCCCTGAAAACTGCAGTATACAGTGAGTTTGAGCAGGCAAATACAGAAAACAGGAGAAAAGAAATTAATTTTGCTTCCCAATGCCCTAGTTCATTAGGATAATGAATCAAGTAACAGAGTGACCTGAGGAGGTGTGATGTGTGATGAGAGAATGAGAAAAGGGAACGGGTGCTGTGAGAGAGGTATGGGGTTGTGGGTTTGAGGTTAGATGTAGACCAGCAGGCTTTGCCATTGAAGCATAAGCAGACGGCTAGATCGTATTAGGAAAAGGGGGTTGGCACTGGATGTCTGTAAAGTACACACTAGACCTCTCTCTTCTTTTATTCTAGAAGAGTACCCATCATTTAATAGAAAATATAATTTAAGAAATCATGATTTTGTTGCTTGAGATTAGTTGTCTCTTCCAGAGTCTAACTTAATTGAATTGTTTGAGCCTCAAAGGGTTAATTCCTTTGTGAAAAATGCCTAAGAATGAAGCTAATGAAAATCTTTTGGTTTAAAATTAAAAGACAAACATTATTTCTTTAAAGGTGTTAATAATACTTATTATTACTGCAGATTGGAAAACACAGACAAGTGATAGGCTTTTCTGTTAGCTCGATTGTTAGTTATATTTGGGAGCATATTTCTAGATTGTGTGTGTTATAAAAAAAGAAACTCACACTGTACATGTTTTACAGCATTTCCTGTACTTACTATATTCCCATGCCAATAGATGGACTTCACAAAGTCGTTTAAAATTACTACGGATAAACTCTTCTATGATCTTGTATTTTAGTCAGTCCTCATTGTGTGACAGCTGGCTTTTTCTAATCGTCACCATTACCCACAAAACTATAATGAATGTTTTTGTGCTTAAATCTTTGCACATACCTTTATTGCCTTCGAATCCGTTCCAAGAAGTGGGCTGTAGGTTTAAGAGTTAACTTACCACTGCTTCTGAACTGCAAAGCGCTTAATTACCAAACCCAATCTATTACTGAGATTATTTCAATGCTATTTCTCCCTCTTATGAGCATGTTGGCTAATTTGGGATGTCTTTACTTAAAAATATTTATATTACAAGTATATATAAAAGTCCCAATAAAAAGGGAAGAAAATAAAGCACTTTTTAGTGTGAAATAGATCTAAAGAGTACAGAACTTCTATATACAGTTTGAAGAATAAAATGAGTGTCCTTGTTCCCAGCTTTTAGGCTTCTTGTGTGTTTTTTCCTTGGAGCGCCTCCACTCCAATGTAATCATTGTAACTGGGTTGTATGAATTATTGCTTGTTTGAGAAAATTAATTTTCAAACTGCCTATTTGTAGGGCTTTTGAAGTACATTGTTGTGCTATCTTCCAGAATGACTATGCCAATTAATACTCTTATCTACAGATGTCTCTACTCCCCTTTTTCTGGGACTTTGAGTATTATTACAATGCATGTTTGTTCTGTCATTTTTGTTTTAATTGCATATTGATATCCCAACAGCACTGATTCTTAACTAATTGTGTGATCTTGGACAAATTACCTAACCCTCTGTATTTCAGGTTCATCATCTGTAAAAGGGGATGATAATAGTATCTATCGTAGAGAATTATTGTGGAGGTTAAATGAGTTAGTATCTATAAATTGCTTGGAATAGCACTTAGCATATACTTGCTGTTATTATTAATGGAGTCAGATATATTTTTGTATGCTCACTGGCCATTTCTGGACTTCTTTGTGTATCTGTGATTGGCTTGTATCCTTTGCTCATTTTTTTTCTGTTGGAGGTTTTTGTCTGGTTCATAATGTTTTTAAATGTTTTTTTATATTAATTATTGATCCATTTGTTACAACAAATTTTAGCAGATTATGCAAGAAATTCTCTCCATTTTATGTTTAAATTCAAGCTTTATTTTGTATAGAATGCTAAATTTTATCTTTTAAGGTTTATCTGTCTATTTTTCTTTATGGCTTTTGAGTTTCTTATTATTCTTGAGCCTAGAATATTAGAAAATATATTAGTTTTTGTAGAAAATAGGAATCTCTTATATGTCCAAGAATATTAAGGTTTTTTGTTTTCTTTCTTTCTTTTTTTTTTTTTTTTAAATGCAGGCTTCCCTCAAGTTTTTATTTCTTTAACTTTTCTTTAAGTCTTCTCACTTTTCTCTGTAAAACCATAAAACCTCATTATCATCTCAGTTACAGTTATGATTGCTTTGAAGCTTTTTTATTCTCCCAAGAAACCAAAAATTAACCAGAGAACCTTAATCAGCTTAGGTAACAGAAATAGAATAGAAAGCTGTTAATTAGTTTTGAGAGTAGTTTTGAAAAAAGAATGGATGCTGATTTTTCCCTTTCTTTCTTAAGGTCTTTATTGCCAGCTGTCGCGTTTTGTAAACAGCAGAGCCACCTGATTTCTTCCCTTTCCACCCTTCCTCTCCTTTTCTCTTTCTCCTTCCTCATCTTTTCTCTCCTTTCCTCTCTCCTTTTTCTTCTTTAATTCTCTTGTTTGGTAGCACCATATTTTAGTTATCTATTGTTTGACAACTGGTTATTTTCGATCTTTGATATATCTTTAGTTTTAAACCTATGGGTACAGACTAATCAGCTGTAATTTCAGTATTTATTTGCAGGCACATTTAGTATGGGATTTGTCTATAACCCATTTAAAGTTAGCTTTTATATATGGTATGAAGTTCTTTTTTTGCTTATGACTGGATTATTCCAGTACCATTTGTGAAAGATATTCCTTTCCCCATTGAGCTGCTTTGGTATGTTCATGGAAAATCAACTGACCATATACATGTGAATTTATTTCTGGAGTCTGTTCTGTTTAATTGATCTTGTATGTCTTAACACTAATAAGTTATTAAATTAGATAGTGTAAGTCCTTCAATTTCATTCTTTTTCAAAATTGTTTTGGCTATTACAGGATTCTTATGCTTCTACATAAACTGTAGAATCAGCCTTTTGGTTTCTGCAAATGGTCCTGCTGGGATTTTGATTGGGATTAAATTGGCTCTACAGTTTATTTTGTGGAGAATTGACATCCATCCGTGTAATTTTTTTTTTTTTTAGTGTTGTTGACACATGATGTTACATTAGTTTCAGGCACACAGTATAGTGATCCAACAACTGTACGTTATGCTATTCTCATGAGTGTAGCTGCCATCTGTTTCAATTTTTAACTTCAGTTTTATTTTTCATTTCTAGAAGCTCTGTGTTTTTTCATATCCACTTGTTCATTCTTATAGTCTTTTACTTTTCCTGAATAAATTTTCACACCTATTTTTTATTTCCTTAACCATACCAACCATTGCTGTTTTATAGTTTGTGTGATAATTCTAGTATTGAAAATCCTTGGAAGTCTATTTCTGCTCTCTGTTGTTACTGCTGGTTCTGCTGCTTTATTTCCTTTTCTGTTACTTAATTTTTATTGAAAACTCCTTATTTTCATGGAACTTTATCTGTGGGAATTCATTGAGGCCTGCGTTGATTGTGAGACACTCCAAAAAGGGTTTGCATTTGCTTCTCTCAGGCTCTTGTAGACACTCTGAGTTTGGAATCACTTAAATTAAATTCTCAGTTTGAGTTTTTTTTCTGGCCACCCAGGTAGTATGAATTTAGGCTGCACACTAGAGAGATAGCTTATGGTTCCGTGTTCTTATCAGAGATTCCCCCTGTAACAAGGTTTGAGATAGTCCATTTTCAACACAATATCCTTGGGATAGGGTGCAGTGAGCTTATTTCTCTTTGACCTTTAAACTGGGGGTTTAACCCTTTGGGGTATGTCTGTGTGGGGGTTTAACTCCTTGGGATATATATACTTTGGGATATTAAACCAGGGGTTTAACCCCGTATTTTGTTTGTTTGTTTGTTTGTTTAAGATTTCATTTGTTTGACAGGGAGACAAGAGAACACAAGCAGGGGGAGTGGGGGAGAGAGAAGCAGGTTCCTGATGAGCAGGTAGTCCAATGCAGGGCTCCATCCCAGGACCCTCAGATCATGACCTGAGCTGAAGGTAGGTGCTTAACCTACTAAGCCAAGCAGGAACCCTACTTTGGGGATTTTATATGTGTAAGAGTAGTTGGGGGAATCTTTTATTAACCCATATCATAGGTGGACCCTGGGTTTTGTCTTCTAGTCTTCCATTTGTGTGAAGCTTTGTGAGATGGAAAATAAAATTCACCTGGTTCAACAGATGCCCTCAAATGAAAGTCAGCTTCAGAAATCAAGGTTCCCACATTCACTTCACTTTTTTTAGGTTGAACATTTCTTTCTTGCCAACTCACTTCTTAAATAAGATGTATTACATCTAGGACTTCTCATTGTTTTCAATAAAATTGACATTTTAGGTCCAGGTAACTGATCTTCCATATTACTGGCAAACAGGGTCACAACTTTATCTTCTATTTTTCTTTCCCTCCCTCCACTTGATTTTCAGTTTTTTACCTACTATAAATTTAAAATTTGGTGTTTTCAGATATTGAAGACAAAACATAAGGTAAAATTAGGTGATCATTTTTAATCATCTACATTTATACTTTTGAATTAAGAATTAGCTTTTTATTTACTTTATGAATGTGCACTAAAACATGTGAAACATTGTTTTCTGGCAATTTAGGTGGTTTTGTTTTGTTTTTTTGAAGCTTAAAAGAGATCTTGAAAAATCTGGGAAAATATAAAGAGGAAAATAAAAATAATTTGTAATCTCACTAGGGAATGGTCTCAACATTTTTACATATTTTATTTGTGTGTTCTCATTCATTCCACATTATTTATCATGTATAAGTGTTTCATTGAATGAGATTGACTCACTCAGTAAGGAGCAAGAAGACAACTGCTTATTTTACTATCCCATTCCTATTCAGCTCGTGCTTGAGTAGTTCTTCCATCCCTGGCTGTGATAAGGGTCTCTGCTCTTTCAGTCCCTTTTAGTCTGGAGAACAGTCTCATTTCAACAATCGAAATACCTCCTTTAATAATCAAGGCTCCAAACTTGATGTGCATTCTGTGTCAGTTCTGTTTCATTCCGGGGAAACTCCACTTCTTCACTCTAGGGGTTTGCAGGGGCATGGTTAGCTTCCTTGCTTTTCCCTCCTTGTTATTCTTCTCTTTCTGCCCAACTCACCAGCTGAATTTCCAGATTACTTTAAGTATAGTCTTCAGAGTTGAGAAGAGGGAAAAGGAGCCATAGTATTATTACACACTGGGGACAGTTGCAGTCTGAGGATAAGGCCCTTTGGGTGGCCTACATGCAATTGTAGATTCATTCTTCCATGAAGAACTTTTGAAGAATTTGGTTTTTATTTTTGTTTCCTGAGATCTTCTCCAACAGGATCCTTGAATTGTTTCTGTGACTTTGCAGATAGGTTCTCAGGCTGACCGTGACCCTCCTTCAGTCCTGGGTTTCAGGCAGGCTACTCTTTTTTTAGATTTTTTTTGGGGGGAACAGAGATCACAAGTAGGCAGAGAGAGAGTAAGGGAAGCAGGCTCCCCGCCGAGCAGAGAGCCAGACGCCGGCCCGATCCCAGGATCCTGGGACCATGACCCAAGCGGAAGGCAGAGGCCCCAACCCACTGAGCCACCCAGGCACCCCCAGGCACCCCCAGGCGGACTACTCTTATCTGAATCACTTTGCTACACATTCATCTTGGACAGAATCTCTTTAGAGCTCCCTCACACTGCCTCCTACAGGCCTGTTTGGTTCATACATCCTTGTCTTCTCTCATAGTGGGGATCAGTAACTTATCCCTAGTGTGGCTCTCTCCCTTTGTTATTCTCTCTATCTCTCACCCCCCCCCCCATTTTTTCTCCCTCCTCCCTTTATGTATGTGTTTACATCTGTGCTCTTTCTTATGTCACACTCACATATTGGTCCCAGGGAAGCTCCTCTTACCTGGCATGGGGTGAGTGGGACATTCCTCCACATGAGATGTTCAGGCAGCAGGAAAAATGCCACAGCATTCCAACGGTCTTCTTGAAGAAATGTTCTCTTTCGGCTCCAAGGCCCTCCTGTCCTTCTCAAACACACACCCCCTTTTATAGGTGATTGATTCTAGTGGCACAATAGACTTTTAGGACTTAAGCCTGAATAAAAACATCCCATTACACGTTCTTTCATATGGTCAGCAAAGTACTGTTAGCACTCAGACTGTGTGGCCGACGAAGTACTGTTCTGGGAGATACTTGACTTCTATTCTCTCTCTCTCTCTTTTTTTTAAGATTTTATTTATTTATTTGTCAGAGAAAGAAACAGCGAGAGAGGGACCACAAGCAGGGGGAGTGGGAGGGGGAGAAGTAGGCTTCCCACTGAGCAGGGAGCCCAAGGCAGGGCTCAATCCCAGGACCTTGGGCTCATGACTTGAGTCGAAGGCAGACACTTAACAACTGAGCCACCAAGGCACTCCTTAACTTGACTTCTTGAAGCTTTTACCTAGTGGGGAAAATAGATGAAAAGATAAGTGTATGTGTTTGTTTATATATATTATGCTAATTAGTGATGAATTCTGTATGGAGAATTAAAAGCAAGGTAAGAAGATAAAGTAACAAGTGCAGTTGTAGGTAGATCTAGATATAACACATATTGTTATCTATTAGTGATAGAAATTCTTTCCATGTGTTATGGTATAAAGGCTGAAGAAAAGCATGATGAGTTTATGCCCCTCATTTATCCGCATCCACATTCATGTCCTCATTACCCTTATCTTTCCATGTCATATGAGCTCTCTAGAGCCATGGTTTCACATTGTGGGGTGCAATCCATTGGAGGAAGGTGACATCCATGTAGTGGGTCCCAATCAGCACTTAAAAAAAAAAAATTAAAGAAGGATAAAAAGTAGAGTGTATCTCATGTTATTAAATCTAGGTATTGTTCCATGAATATAGGTTTTGGGTATATACATGTAAAGTATATTTCTTATTGTCCATAATAGAAAAGTTTGAAAAATATTGCTATATGAAATCCCATATTTGAACCTTTAAAAATGCAAAGTTGAGAGGCTCACTGCACCTGGGTGGCTCAGCCAGTTATATGTCAGACTCTGTATCTCAGCCCAGGACTTGATCTCAGAGTCATGAGTTTAAGCCCTGTGTTCAGCTCCACAGCATACTTTAAAAATAAAAAGGCAAAGTTAAGAGGTAAGATTATAGGAGTCCCTAATGATACTGTTGGGATACTCTTAGAAATGTAATTCAGATTACCCTAAAAATTGCAAAGGATCCTCTTAAGGAAAGAAAATAAGGCAGCAGTCCTCAGCACATTAGAAAATGTAAGCTGGACTAATGTGCTTCACCACTAAAATTCTGAACTACGATTCTTTCCAAATTCTGTGGAAAAAGTTAATGGATAGAATTTTCTCAGTTAAAATTCCTCATGTCGAAGAAAACTTTCTGAACACCTCATTTACATATGTCAGTTTTTTGGTAATCTTCTTGCAAAGGAAAAGTCTTCTAGTCGGCCAATTCAGAGATTCACTCTTGGTTACAAAATTCTGTAGGAAAATGAGAATGTAGGATAATTACGTTAGAAAAGAAGATCATTTGGGTGTCTGGTTTGCTAAGTCTTATACCCATTAAAGTATATGAAAATAGCTCGCACATTCTATGAAGAATGCCCCCCACCACCACCCCCAGAAGGAGGCTGTAAATTACATTATACAAGAATGGTTCTTTGCCAAACCAAGTTTGGAACAATTTTTATTTTACACTGATATATTTTTCTTAATTTTTTGATGTCTGCTATTATCTAGTATTTGATTTAGGCCTGTATATTCAATCATAGGTTTAAAATTCACATATTCCATCATGTTCTAAATGGAGCACTTTGACTTCCAGGGGCTCTACCATCAGAAAAAGATTGGGAAGTAAATCAGTTTGTGTGAGTTGGCTGCAAACTTTCAATTAGTTGTATATTTTACAAGGTCAAATGCAAAGCTGATAAAAAGTACCCCTGAAACAAATAATTCATTATGTGTTAATAAAATAAAAATAAATAAATAAAAATAAAATAAATAAAGCTTTAAAAAAAAAAAGGAAGTGACCAAGAGTGTATAAAAGAAGAGTCACTGGTCTGCCAAAAATAGTACAGGAAGACCAAGGCATCAGGCCTGAATCCCTCTATTGCCTCCCCACAAATGTTAAGTGTAGCATAAAAGATTTATAATGATTATCTTAGGAAGGAGTGAGTGAAGGAAGAGAGCCCACTGCTTGTACATAATGTCATCCTCCTTACCAGGGACTGTCAGAGAGTGGAAGTGCTCAACTCTTCTTTCGATTGGTGAGATAGAATGATTGGGGGCTAAGAATATAGAATAAAGATCACCAAAGAAAACCAGAATGTAACTAAAATAGGGCATTAGTAAGAGAGTTTACTTTCTCATTTCATCTTCTGGCACAGATTAAAATATTTTCTGGAGTTCTGGGTGGACTTGGGAATAAAATTTTGGTGACACTATTGGTTAATTATTAAATTATGGAAGCTTGGAGAGGGGCGGATGGTATTTAATGTTCCAAAAGGGAATTCAGATGCAAATGACTGTTGAGTGTGATCTTGATCAGGCAAGGTTATTATGAAATCAGAAAAGGATGGTTAATGAGCACCTAGGAAGGGACAATATAACATACCTACTGGAAATCAGCACATACTTCCTATAAATAAAACATTTTTGGCTTTATTCCATTTCATTTTCTGTTTAGAAAAACGAGAACTGGTAGGCACATCTAGATCTCAGTACAACTTTGAAGTCTCTTGATACTTGAATGCAGAAACTAGAGAAATACAGATTTGGTTATGTGGCTCCCAAAAGGATGTCAATTAGCTACTGGATTGATGGTCTGGTGTGAGGTCTCTAGGGGCTTGCCACAGATGCTGTAATGAGTTAACATTCTACTCAGTGATTTAGTCAAGATCTTCAAGTTTGTGGATGGTGAGATGTATTAGAGTCAGGATCAGGAAAGTTTTTGAAACTCTTGAGTTGTTGAACCCAGTTTAACAAGATGAACTGGCACAGGGGCAAATGACTTCTGTGATGCTAAAGGAATTTTCAGTAGAGATTTTGTTAGGGTGATTTCTAAGGTTTCCTTGAAATCTGACCATTGAGGACTCTATCACAGTAAAATGTAGCAGATCTCCTGAACCACCTGGACTTAATATTTTGGTTTTGTTTCAAAAAAATTTACTTCCCATCTAATAAATATGCTTAGCTGTGTGATTTAAGATACATCTAGCTATGTAAAGCTCATTATGTTGTGAAGTTAAAAATATTTTATATGGAGGAAAAGTTGTGGTTGCTGTTATTTATTTAATTATTTAATTAGTTATTTTAAAGATTTATTTATTTTAGAGAGCACACATGCTCATGCGAGCTGGGGGAGGGGCAGAGAGAGAAAGAGAGAAGCCCAAGCAAACTCCAGGTTGAATGTGGAACCCAACACAGGGCTCAGTCCTGGAACCCCAACATCATGACCTGAACCAAAATCAAGAGTTGGCCTCCCAACTGATTGAGCCACCCAGGTGCCCCCTCCCATTATTTATTTTTGACTAGTGCAATAATTTCTGCTTTTCATGTAAGATCAATTTCTTTATATTTCAAAACACTGTCTCCTCTATCTCTATTTTATAGAAGTGATGAAGGCCGTGAATTGACCTTGAAACCTGGGACAGCCTAAGAGAGTTTTTTTGGATATTAGTTTGAATACTATGCTTAATGACAAGTTAAGGTGATAGAATATTTGTCTCCTTTCTTTCTACACTGATGGCTTGAGAAAATGTACTGGGATATTCCAGGATTTTGGTATCCTTCACCTATTGGCTGGTAATCCGCTTTTCATTTCTTTGACTATCATAAACACTAGACTTGTTTATAAGGCTTCCTTTCTGGGATATTTGTGACATTAAATACATTTTAAAGTAAAATTATTTTACAGCCCATATAAATTTATGTTCATTTTGTGGAAATGGCCAGAATGCTTTTATAAATATATATTTAAATAGACCATTTCAATGAGATATGTTGGAAAGGAGGCATAAGGGACGAATAATTATGGATGTGTGTCTGTGTGTGTGTGTGTGTGTATGTGTGGTTTTGAAATACTATTTTGGATTCAGATTCAGTTTGACAGTTTTCAATCAAAATAAAATATTTTTTTACCAGTTTTGTAACCCATGTGTTTCTGTATCTCTAAGTCCAATTTAAATATCTGCAGGAGTTACCCCAACCCCCCTTTACTGTAGCCCTTCTTGCAGATCTTTGTTTATTGACTTAGATTAGAACTGGCCTAGAGCCCAGTGATGGTCATTTCTAGTTTTAAGGTTTTTGGTTACAAATCTGTTTTTGTTGCCAGATCCAATAAAGATTCGTGATTGTTTTTGTTAGTTTTATTACAAGTCCTTGCCAAAGATACAATGTATTATAACCAAAACAGATGTTCTATTTAGACAAGTGTGTTTGCTATAACAGAACCTAAAATGTAAATTAAAAACAATAGTATGTTCTGCATTAATGTAACAAGTGATGAACTCTGGGATTTTACAAGTACTTTTGATAACCTTTAGAAATGGAAGGAACAATGCCTTATTTTAAGCTATTGTTTTACATTTTTTCTCTATCCCAGTTTGTGTATGTACAGTCTTCACTCCAAGATCCTCCTCCAAGCTAACATTTTACTGTGAATTCGCCATTTTCATCTGTTCACAGTTCTGTTATTAAAATACATATGTCAGGTAAATACTATTTTCTGTCATAGAGACATCAGTTGCATTGAACAATTTTTAAGATTCTAATGTTTATAGGGTTGCCTGACTTGGTTAAGCATCTGACTTCAGCTTGGGTCATCATCTCAGGAACCTAGGATGAGCCCTGTGTTGGGCTTTGTGTTCAGTGGGGAGTCTGTTCTCCCTGTCCCTCTGCCCTTGTCCCCGCTTGTGCTCCCTCCCTCAAATAAATAAAATCTTTAAAAAAATACTCTAATGTTTATAAATAAGTAGATGAAATAAATTTTTACAGACCTTTCATAAATGCTTTACTTTGTAAAGATAGGAATTATGTTATAAAGTTGTATTGTAGATCTTTTGGTATACTAAGTAACTGTCTTTGTGCTTAGGGCCCAGAGCAATCTGGATTCATGCTGAATTTTCTGTTGTAGTGAACACAGACATGTAGTGAGTACAAGATAAATGTGTTTATATTATGTATTTTAACTATTTTTAAAGTTGTAGTCCCTCAATAAATTAGATATGTAAAGAATAAGACTATATTATCAACAAATTACTAATGGATGAGTTTTACCTTGAGATTGTTAACTCCTTGGCCCATTCTGAGTCTTATTTTCCTCTTTTCTTTGGCATTAAAGGGCCCTTGGTCGGAATTTTAAAAAACAAGTTCAGTTGATTATTTGGGAGCATGTAAGGGTTTTTTTAATTCTTTTTTTGTTTTTTAATTAGAGAAGTTTGGGTAGTACAGAAACACTGTGATTCTGTCTCTCATTTCATTTGCACTAGGAGAATGCAAAATTGCTAGAATTATTTGTTTTTGAGATCCTTTTCATTTGATTGCATGGGACTTGAAGATTCTGGGACCAGAAACTTTTACTTGCAAACAGTTTTTTAATCCAACTTGTTTGTCTTTTATATGTTTTTTGTTGTTGTCGTTGTCGTTGTTTTTGTTTTTGATGGAGGAACCTTTTGAGTCTAATGTATTTTATGTGGCTAAATCTTTGTATTATGCTCTTCTAACTTATTGAAATACCACTTTCAAGTTCCCCCACATCCGTACATTTCTAAGGTTACACCCAGCTTAATTCCCATTACTTTTCTGCTTCACAGCACTTGCATTTTGAAGGGACCCTAACATTTGGGTTCACATTATGATAATTAGGTTTCAGGGGCATGGGGGATTAAAGATGTCTCAGGTCTAGTTGCAGAATAAAGTTCAGAAGCACTTGTAAAACTTGCCTGATTGGTGGGTGGAGGTGCTTTTATTTATTCACTACTCATGCAGCATTAATCCGTATTTCATCAGGTACCTACAGTGCTGTAATTCTAGATGTGACCTTGGGACTTGATTTACTTCAGCTCCGTTTTCTTTATTAATGTGCCATGAAAGAGGTACATGAAAGATAGCCAACATCAAAGTACCTTTTAAAGTAAAATGGTTGGTAGGAATTCCCTGGTATTTAACACTGTCTGTCAAATGTTTCAGCTGGTTTGCATCCTTTTACAAGCTATTGCTTGTTGCACTCAAAGAGATTTAAAGCAGTTGTTTCAAGTCTTTTGTGGGGGGACTGGTTATGGTGGTGGCTGGTGTGGTGGTGGTTGGGTGGCAATAGTTAGCTACAGAAGGGAGTAAACGAGAAGTTACGGACATACTCTTTTTCAGCTCTCCTCCTCCCAAGATGGTTTGGTTTTGTGTTTTTCTTTGGGTTGGGGAATCTTTATTCCAAAGTGGCACTTACAATTAGAATTGAGAAGACACTCCTTTTGGTTATAAGGAGATTGAAGAGGGTGGCCAGAGAAAATTCATCAAACCTCCATGAAAGACACAGTAAATGGCAAAGTCAGGGTCTTACTCAGCTTGTTTTACCTGTTTAACTTCACAGCCTGTTCATTCTTTACTGACCCATCTGAGAAAAAGCTTTTAAACATAATAATGCGGGAAACTGAGTCTTAAGAACAAAAGAAACAGGACTCAGACAAGTTTTGCCATATGTATTGTGGAATATTTATTTTCCTGTAAATGCATATTTTAGAGGCTGTTGTCTCTGTTCTAGGCTAAATATATGGGGGTAGAATTCTTGTAGCTCAGTTTTGAAACCGATTCCTTCTTTGGTTCCCAAGCATGTGTTGGATGTTTCTCTCTGTTTAAGAAAAAATGTTTAAAAGCATTTTCCTTTTCAGATATGGATTATCCATAGATCTATTTCTAACATCTTTACCACAGAACTGTCTTAATCTAAATAGTGAAAAAGAGAAATCAGAGAATGTTTTAGAAAATGAAATCTGCTTTCAAATTTATACTTTTTTCCAATTACTTAATCTTGACTTATAGAAGTCTTTTAAAATCTATTGTAATAAAAACTTTTTGTAATTGATTTTTGTTAAAATGTATTGGTGTAGTATTAAAATGCTTTAAAAATAGCATATTCTCTTAATATCCAGTAATTTTGTTTGCACTTACCTGCTTAACATTTTATTCATATATGGCAGGAGAATAAATTCAACCCACCAATTTATCTTGCAATTTATTGAACTAAACTCTTTGACCTGTAAAGTGTAGAAACCAACAGTATAACTAACACAGAGGAGTTTGGTAACAGCCTTTCTCACTATCAGCGTAGTGCTACAGAGGTCTCCTGAAGATGGCTTGTGGGGAGTGAGCAATGTATGCAGTTTACTTGGCATTTGAGTCTATGATTAGGAAGGTAGTAGAAGAGGTACATCTTGCCCATTTTCTGATACAGGAAATGCAGAACGTCTTGCTACCACTGCTGTGCACCATTATATGGCTAACCTCTGGCATTAGGAAGGGTGACTGAGGGTTGAGAAGGGTGGATATTAGGAAATCGGTAGTAGAATGAAGGCTGGAAGATGTGTATCTTTCCATTCATGCCACGTTTTCCTATCCCCCTTCACAGTTAACAGCAATCTTTTTTTGCATAGAAGATATGTTCCTTTAAGAATTTGGTATGACTCATCATAGTGCCAGGGAATTGGGAAACAAAGAAATGTTATCCTGCCTAAAAGATCATCACAGTCTTACCTTGCAAGCTTTTTAGCTTTCGTGAGGCAGAGTAGTGTGGGGTCCTTTGTTTGGCATAGTGATGCATGCCCTTTTGGTTTTTTTCCCTTAATTCTGAGGTTTTGTGTATCCTATCTAATTTGGGGTCAGTGTAGTTAAAGCACATGAATTAGCTCTAATATTGTATATTTAATCATTCAAACATGAACTATAAATTAGTCTTAGGCTTGATTGAAAGGATCAACAGAGTCAAGGATTATAAATTTATCAATTAGTGATAAGCAAGTTGAGCTTGCAAATGAGTCACCGGTTTTCGGTTGATTCGTATGTTTTCCACTGACTTTTTTGTTTCCTTAGTTACTGTTTATCTAAAACTCCTCTTATTCTTCAAAGCATTTTATTTTTCCTCTCAACAGAATGATTTTTGTGAATCTAGGAATATAAGGGACCACAAGACATGTGATAGACTGCCCTCCTGACTCCCAACAGGTTTAGATTCAGGCAGTTCCACGGTTCCATCTTGAAACCGTTGCCATTGTAATGTTCTACTCGCTATTTTAAGTTCCACTTAATATATTTTAAGTAATACATTGCGGATGTCTCTTGGCTCTGAATTCAGATGTTGGTGTGGCCAAAATGCTAAAACTTTGAAGAGGGATACAGGTGTGAAGAAGCTTCTGTAGTGTCTTCAGTGTATGAGAAATACTTTGAACATGTGCATTTCTATTTCAGATCATATGCGCTGATTTCTAAGGATCAGTGATTTCCTTCTCTTCCAGGTCCTAGGCTTATTTTGAATTAAAATTCACTGGTTGGGATGCCAGGGTGGCTCATAAGGTTAAGCGTCTGCCTTTGGCTCAGGTCGGGATCTTGGGGTCCTGGGATCAAGCCCTGTGAGTGGGGCTCCCTGCTCAGCAGGGAGTCTCCTTCTCGCTCTCTCTCTCACTCACTCTCTCTCTCAAATAAATAAATAAAATCTTTTAAAAAATTTTTTTAAAAAGTTCACTGTTTATGTAAGAGGAACCCAGGTATCTTTTTACTTTCTTACCTCCACTTTTTTATCGGGTGGGTTGGGCTGCGGCTTTCCCTATCAGGCTCTTTAGGTGATTCTGTATCTCATTCTAAATATGAAATGCTACTTTTAGGTGGTTTTGACTTCGGTGGGAAAAATAATAAGTAAAAAAAATTTTTTTTAAGATTTTTTTTTTTTAATTTATTTGACAGAGATCACAAGTAGGCAGAGAGGCAGGCAGAGAGAGAGGAGGAAGCAGGCTCCCCGCCAAGCAGAGAGCCCGGTGTGGGGCTCAGTCCCAGAATCCTGGGATCATGATGTGAGCCAAAGGCAGAGGCTTAACCCACTGAGCCACCCAGGTGCCCCAATAAGTAAAATTTTTACCAAGAGATCAGTCTTTTTTATGTTTCAATAAATTTTGTTGGGTGTAGAGATACTGAAAGGATATTAGAGACTCCTGCCTAAATGTTCAGATGAGATTGATATTTTTCTTATTCATGGTTTTTGGCAGAGGAGTATGAGAAGTGGATAAAAAAGCTGCCTGGGGAATCTGGTAACTGTTGGACTTTTGAAGTATCTTAGACCTTTCAGGTTTGATTTCCTTCCACTCTTCATTTTTCTTATTGGCTTTTTTTTGGGGGGGGGGTCATCTTCTCCTTCTGGCTACCTTTCCTTAGTGAGAAGTGACAGGTTTGTGTTAAGTGGGAAAATGTAAAATATATCTGTCTTGTTGAATTTAATAACTTGGAGGGAAGTTTGTCCCCCAAATCCAGTGTAAGCACAGTATCCTTTATTTGTTTTTATACAGAAGTGATCGTTTTCATTTACTATTTGGTCCAGCTCATCTAGACTCTTTTTCCGTTTCATATGTTGCTATTTCTCCCACCTCTTTTCAATAATCTACTTTCTACTTCTCATAACTCTTTTTCTATGCACCCTTGCACCTCTTCTTTGCTCTTCAACTTAGTGCTCCAAATAATTTCTTCATTCCCTTTTTCTTCTCTGTAGATATTCTTTCCTTGATAATTTCTCCATCCACTTGTGGGGCTTCATCTTTTGTATCTGTGGATTCTAAATGTACATCCTTAGTTTGAATTTCTCTCCAGAGATCTGGACTCAAGTTTCAGTGGCTTGCTGCCAGTCATTTTGAGTATCCCTCTGGTGCCTCACATTCAGCCAAATTTAACTCCGTGCTTTGGCTCCTAAAACTCTTTTTCTTCATGTGTTTCTGTTCTTTTATAAGCCTCTACTTTGCTAGCAATTCCATTGGGCACAATATTGATAATCTTTGATTTCTTATTCGGCAATATACTCCATTCAAATTGCTATCAAATCCTGTTGATTCTCCCTCTGGAATGTTTCTACTATTTCTTTCCTTCAGTGTCTCCTGTTGCCATTCTTCTTCCTTTGAGAGTTTGAGCCTTTCATGAGCTGGCCTCAATCTACATTTCCAAGATAATCTCTTAATATTCCCTTCTCAACCCAAGGCATGGTGTTCATCATTCAAGCACTTGTAATCTGAGTCTGCATAGTTCTTTTGTTATGCCACTGATGCCATTCATTAAGGAATCATATAAGTTAACATTCCTTATAGGAATTAACACCAAGTTATAATTTATACATTTATATTTTATTAAAAATAGCTAAAATAAGTCCATTTTCAATATTTTGTTTTATTTTTCAAAGTAATCTCATTTAAATCTTCCTCTGATCTGCTTCCAGTATTTGTAGTGAGATTGTGGTTCCTGTTTTCAGTGGATTCTACTTATATGCCCTTTCCTCTCAGAACAGGTATTCTCAGATATCAGAAATTCTTATATGCCAGGGAAATTGGAATATTTGTTCTTTGAACTTGTGTGGGTTTCTTTTTCTACTTCCTAGTTAAGAAAAACAGTCTGTGGAGCCAGGTTCAAATTACAGCTCCATCCCTTACTGCTACAGTGAGTATAGTCAAATCACTTAATCTTTTGGTCTCTTTGTCTCTAAAAGTGGGAATGATACTATCTTCCAGAAGATTGGGTGAAGGTGAAGTGGGGTGATACACTTAAAAATACTTAGAATGGGGGTCAGCACATAATATGTAATCAGTGAACGTTGGTATAAGGGTCCCTGGCTGTACAATGTGGCCACCTCTTTGCTCATACCACCACCTTACCTCACACCCCACCCCTTACAAACTAAACTTTGGTCTTGTTAGCTCAGGGAAGAGAAGGCCTTTATTTACCAAAGGAAAAGAGGAACCAAACCTTCATCTGGCCTGTTGTGCTTCCAGGTGACCATTTAAGGAGTTTATAAGGTTATCTTTGGTTAAGCACATTTTCTTTGTACCCCATCTCCTCCATTGTATACTCTATTTCCTTAAATATATTCAGCATACATACACTATATTCTTCATGTGATAATTCCAACAGCTGTGTTTGTTGGTTCAAAAGCAAGTTTTGTCACTTCCGCTGACTTAGGCACATGCATTATGTGATTTTTTAAAAATTGTGTATTCATTTTCCCTGGAATTTTAACTCTAGAATCTTTGATGCCTGGATTTAATGTGTTTTTCTTCAGGAAGGATGGAATTTGCCTCTCATATAGCGGTGGTGCAATCTTTTAAATACTTTGATACATTAACTCATTTAATCCTTGCAGCAACCTTGTAAAGTTGCTCTTCATGTTTAAAAAAATATATGTAAACACTAGTCACAGAAATGACTAAAGTAAAAGGATGGAAAATTATAACCCAGGCAATTACTAGTCAAAAGAAAGCATTTCCAGATGTCAAAGGGGGCCCATCAGGCAGCCAGCAGTGAGCAATACAGAAGCAGCAACAGACCCTATGGCCTCAGTGGTACTTACGTGCTGTTGCTGGTTCGAATCAGGCATGTGCCTGCAGGAATCTATCTGCTCAAGCTCTGAATCTGGTTTCACTGGACAGCATCTGGAAGAGATACTCCTTCAGCCTGGGATGCCTTGTGAGAAAGTGGATTCACACCTGTTCACACAGACTGCCAAAGAGCACTTTGTTTTTTGGCATCTTTGATGACAGCTAGAAGATCTCCACATTTACCACGAGGATGCAGCCAAAAACCTGCAGAAATCTAGAGAAGCAGCAGAAGAGAGTGCCGCTTAAAGAATTTTATGTAAAGAACTCCTACAGCTTGGTACCAGAAGGCCAGACATCCTAAATAAAAATGAATAAACAACTTGAATAGACATTTCTCCAAAGAAGAGATACAAAAAACCGGTAAGTACATGAAGAAGCCAGACACAAGACAAATACTGCATGATTCCACTTATATAAGGTACTCAGAATAGGCAATCTTTATAAAGACAAAAAGGGAATAAAGGCTAACAGGAGGAGGGGTGGGAGGAAAGGTGGTAGGGCATATAATTATTTAATGGGCATAAAGTTTTGGTTGGATATGATGAAGAGGTTCTGGATATAGACACTGGTAATTATTAAACATTTAACAATGTATTTAATGCCACTGACTTGTACATTTATAAGTGGTTAAAATAATTAAAAATATGTTACAGATACTTTACCACAATAAAGACAAAATTCAAAGCAGTGATGCTGATAAACAAAATATAAGAGGATACAAACAGTACAAAGTATGTTCTATAAACACAATGGAATGAAAATAGGAAGAAATTTGGGTAATTTACAAATATATGGAAATTGAACAATACTAACTTATTAATCCTAAATAATTAATTATGAAGAAATAAAAAAATTAGAAGACACATTGAATGAAAATGAAAACATAACATACCAATCTTTATGGGATACAGCTAAAGCAGTGTTGGGAGGAAAGCTTATAACTAACTGTAAATGTTTGTGTTGAAAAAGAAGTCTCAAATAAAAAAACTAAACCTTCCACATGACACTGAATAAAGAAAAACAAACTAAAAACAGGGGAGAGAAAGTGATAAGAAAGAAGAAGAAAGGAAATAATAAAGAATAGAACATAAATTGATGAAATATAGAAAAGAAAAATATAATGAAATCAAAAGTTGGTTCTTAGAAAGTATCGACAGCATGGACAGGTCATTAACTAGACTCAGAAAAAAAGAAGACTAAAATCAGAAATAGAAAAGAGGACATTAGTACTAATTTTATAAAAATAAAAATTATTTTAAAGGAATAAGAAAAATTGTATACCTATAAGTTAGGTAACTTAGATGAAATGGACATATCCTGAAAAGACACAAACTACTAAAAATGGCTCAAGGAAAAAGGGATTATCTGAATAGACCTATAACTAATAAAGATGGTGAATTAGTGCAAAAAACAAAACAAAAAACTAACCGCAAAGAAAATCAGGTCCAGGTCCAGATGGCTTCACCACTGAATTCTACCATATATTAAAATGAACAGACAACCATATTGAATCCTCACACACTCCTCTAAAATGCAGTAGGAACACTTCTGAGGCCTTATTCTCTGAGGCCAGTATTACTCCGATACCAAAACCAGACCAAGAAAACTGCAGACCGGTATCAGTTATGAATATGAGTGTAAAAATTCTGAACCACATATTGGCAAACCAAATCTAGCAACCTAAAAAGCAATACACCATGACCAAGAGAGACTTATCCCAAGAATGTAAAGTTGGTTAGAAACATCAAAAATCAGTTAATGTAATAAATAATATGAACAGAATAAAAAACAAAATTCATATGATTACTTCAGTAGACACAGAAAAAGCTTTTGATAAAATCTAACATCTTGTGATAATAATACCAAGAAAACAAAGATTAGGAGAACTTCCTCAACCAGATGAATGGCATGCGAAAAAATTCACAGCTAACATCACAGTTAATGATGAAAGGCTAGATACTTTTCCCTACAACCAGGACAAGATAAGGATTCTATTCTGACCACTTCTTTTCAGCATTGTATTGGGTTCTAGCAAGGGCAGTTAGGCAAAATATAAATAAACAATATCCAGATGGGAAAAGATGAACTAAAACTATCTCTGTTCAGAGATGACATGATCTTATTTGTAGAAAACACTAAAGAATATACTAAAAAAAAATGTTCAACTAATGAAAATGTTCAGCAGGGCTGCAAGATAAAAGACCAAATGCCACTTGGCAATTATATTTCTCTACATCTGAACAATCCAAAAATGAAGTAAGAAAATTCCATTTACAATAGCATCCAGAAGAATAAAATACCTAGCAATGAATTTGACAAAAGAAGTATAAAACTCATTCTGAAAACTACAAAACATTGAAAGAAATTTCAGAAGGTCTAAATTAATGGAAAGACCTCACAAGTTCATGGATTGGAGGACCTATTGTTAAAACGGCAGTATTCCCCAGACTGATGGACTTATTCAGTGCAATCCCTATCTGAATCTCAGCTGACTTCTTTGTAGAAATTGACAAGCAATTCTAAAATTCATATGGAATTGCAAAGGATCCTGAATAGCCAAAACAACTTGAAAAAGAACAAAGTGGAAGAAAGACTCATATTTTCTGATTTCAGAACTTGGTATAAAAGAATGATCATCAAGACAATGTGCTAAGTGGCACAAGGAGAGACCTATATATAAATCAATGGAGTAGAGCCGAGAGTCCATAGATAAATCTTCATTTCTCTGACCAACCGATGTCAGCAAGAGTGCCAAGATCATTCAGTGGGGCAAAATAGTCTTTTCAACAAATGGCAGTGGCACAACTGGATAGCTATGTGCAGAAGAATGAACTTCAACACTTAACTTATGGCACATACCCATATTAACTTAAAATGGATCAAAGACCTGAATATAAAAGCTAGAACTATGAAACTCTTAGATGAAAACATAGCAATGACAAAAACATAGGAGTAGATCTTCTTGACTTTGAATTTGGCAGAGAACTCTTAACATATGACCCCCAAAAGCATGAGCAACAGAAGAAAAAATTAGATAAATTGGACTTCATCAAAATAAGTCTCCTAGCAAGTGCTCAAAGAAGTCGGGAAGTATTGTGGGTAATTAGTTAAATATTCAGTAGATTCCTTGAAGAGTCTGTATTGCATAGAAGAGCCAGAGGCAGAGAAATAAGTATCACAATGATTGGTGAGAGGTTGTGGTGGTGGAGGAGTATCTACCCCTTTAGTAGCGTGAGACCTCTAGTGCTAAGTCTGGGGGTGTAGACTTCAGATTCCTACAGTCTCAGGTTTGAACCTCAGCTCTGCTCCTTGCTAGCTGTCTGACTTTGGGAAAGTTTCTTTATTCTGAGCTACAGTTTTCTAATTAGAAAAATTAGAATAATATCTGCCTCTCAGGAATATGAAGATTAATGATATCTGCATTTTGTTGAATATAAGACATAGCTCAAAACAATGGCTAAAGAATATGGCTCTTGGGGCACCTGGGTGGCTCAGTTGGTTAAAGCCTCTGCCTTCGGTTCAGGTCATGATCCCAGAGTCCTGGGATCGAGCCCCACGAAGGGCTCTCTGTTCAGCAGGGACCCTGCTTCCCCTCCCCCCACCTCTCTGTCTGCCTCTCTGCCTACTTATGATCTCTGTCCGTCAAATAAATAAATAAAATCTTAAAAAAAAAAAAACAAAAGAATATGGGCCCTTAGGTGACACTATGTGTTTTTATTGTAACTTTGCCACTGACTAGTTGTATAAACATCAGCAAATTGCCCAACCTCTCTGTACCTCCGTTTCCTCAGCTGTTAGTATGGGATAACACTAGGGTTGTTATGACAATTAAAGAAAACTAATATATACTATAGCACAACAGTGTTGAGAACTGTAAGTGCTACTACTCAGTAACTCATAAGAAGTCCCATTTCATTCTGAAGTGCCTCCACACTTCATGTCCATAGGGTATCATCTCATCTACTCTTAGGCCCAGATTCTCACCAAATTTGCTATTCTTGAGTTTAAAGCACTGTTGGTTTCTAAATGTCTCAGTCATCTTGCTCAGTAGTATGTTTTCTTGTGAGGTACGGAAATTCCTTTTAAGATGAAAGAGTGACATCCAGTGATAGAAGGACCAAATAAAGATAACTTGGTAAAGAATATGGTCTGTCATAGCTATTCATAATCTAAGACAGACATGGAGTTTTGGGTTGAAAATGCTTTGAAAATTGTTAGTGCTATAACATTTGAAGGTATAAGGAAGTTGTTAGTGATTTTTAAAATTGGAACACTTTGAGAGATTGTGATGAAAATAGATATTTCCTCTGGAAACCTGAGTCAGACTATTATTCATTGATTTCCATAATGATGGAGCCAGAAGGTCTCAGACAGTTCTAATATCCCCTATTCCATTTTATTCTTGCTGTAGAGGGTCCAGAAGTATGATGTTCATTTATTTTCATTCCAATCATGGATTATGTAGGCATGTAAGAAAATTGTTTTTCTGCCTAGTTTTAGCCTAGAAGCTAGCTAAACTAAGTCATAGTTTACTTATTTGTGTTGGGATGTGTTTCTGAATGGTGTTTTTGCATTTTAGGAAATAATGTATGGCAGTAAAATAACCTTTTCTTTTTCCTTTTCTTTCATAAGTGAGTTGCTACATAAATTTTATTTCTTACATGTTTTTTGAGATTTCATACACATTAGTTATACTTGTATTATTTAGTATTGCTGATTAGCCAAGATGCTACCTCACCACAACAAAGTATTCCTGCTTATTTGCTTTGTCAGTAGGTCATTGCTTTGTGGATTGTGATTTCATGAACTGGGAATTATTCTCAATAAGAATTTCAGATTGGCATAGAAGAAAGGTTACTTCAGTCAAAAATCAGGAAACTTGCTTTCAAACACTGACTTCAGGAGTTTTATTTGTAAAATATTTCTACTTTGTAGTAAATCATTTTATATTATAATGTGTATTTCTAACTTAACTCATGATGTCTTTTTCTTACAGGTAAAAAAAAGTAGATTTTAGTAAATTCTTTAATTCAGACATTTTTGTAATACTATCCTGTGGGTTTTCTACTGTGTACTACTTTCACGTACCTTTGCACTGATTCTTACTCATTTCTAACAGGAAGCCCCTGGTTGTTAAGTATTACTTGCATTTTACCAATGAGGAAACTGGACTACAGGCCAGTATGGATCAAAGACTTAGTGGAATGGAGACTTAGAACCAGGTTATCTGATCTTAAATCTCATGCTATTTCCTGGACTCATGTTTTTTTTATCTCTTTATTGTTTAAATATAGTAGGTGTTGAAGCGCCTGGGTGGCTCAGTCAGTTAAGTGACAACCTTCGGCTCAGGTCACGATCCTGGAGTCCCGGGATCGAGTTCCGCTCAGTGGGGAGTCTGCTTCTCCTTCTGCCCCTCGCTTCACTCGTGCTCTCTCTCTCACTCTATCTCAAATAAATAAAATAGTTAAATCTGGTAGGTGTTTCTGAAAAGTTTGTCTTAAGAGAATAAACTTAACCAATTTTTAACACTCTTAATTTAATATTTTATCTTTGATTATTCATTTGGAAAAGATGGATCGCAAAAAACTTCTAAACAAGGCTGAGTTTATATTCAGATTAATCCATTTTCATCTGTTTTTTAGCATTAATTTCCCCAAATCATGCATTGTACAGTTTTGGAGTCAGAATACCCTCAAAGACCTCATCCAAGTCCTCATGTCCCAGAAGGGACATGAGACTCAGTGAACAAGCCAGCTAGATTTTGTTCTTTGTGGATCCTCGAATAGTATTTTATTACAATAGTGGAATAGAACCTCTTGAGTTTCCCATCCTCTTCCACTTTTAAATGTTTTAGAATTCAGTATGAACTAAGGTGGTCTCAGTGCTAAGTTGCAACTATTTCAACTGGTCATTTTTTTAAGAAAGCATTCAGGAGGATTGGACTTTCAGGGGTAAACTAGCCCATGTTATATAACTTGGCAGTTTTGGGTCCAGAAATCTCAGCAGCTGATAGGAAGTAATCACTGACTGATCAACTTTGGTTTCACATAGTTTTATATGATGAAGAATGCGGAGGGAAGAATAAGATCTCTCCACCACTTTTGGTGTGGTGTCCTGTGGATATGACCTTGCTGGAGCTATGGGTTAAGTATTATGTAAGAATAGTGGCATGACCAGGAAGGTAGAGTTGATTTCTTGGCTTTGTTGAGGAGAGAAAACTTTTCCTTGACTCTCTTAAAGTCCCTAGCTGGGTCTGAAAATTAAACTGACAAAGACAGATTAACAGAGAAAAGCATGCATGGTTATTTCATATAAGTTTTACATGACACATGAGCTCTCATAAGGGAATGAAGACCCAAAGAATTGGTTAAGACTGAGTGTTTTTATACTAGGTTTGATGAAAATGGAAATAGGACAACAAGGGTTTGGGCTTAGGGTAGTAAACTCGTGAAACCTTAGCAAGACCTGTGTGTTGGGTTTCCAGGCATCCCTCCATCTTCAGAGATAAGTTTCTTTCCTCAGATACAGGGAAGACAGCTCTGACGTGAGTCTTATGACCTGCTTCATTCATGTTGGGGGAGGTTAGAGATTCCTTCCTGTACCTGCTATTCCTCAGATTCCTTCAGCTTAAAATAATTATTCTGTTAAAGTGGCAAATTTGGGGGTGACATACCTTGATTCCCTTCACTTTCAGATTTCGCTTCCTTTTAGCTGAGGGGGTGTGCTCCAAGGGTACTTTGTGAGTGGTTATTATATTCTTGCTTGGTCATGCTCAAGAGGAGGTTTTTAACCTCTTCCCATTTCCCTTGGGAATCTAAACTAGCTGTAGGTTAAGGGGGACGTACCTTTGTGTCTTATAACAGTAAAACACAGAGGTTCATGTTTCCATAATTCATATAGGTATGATACAGGCTTAAAGAAAAGTATAATTCAATTATGCAAATTCTAAACAGAAAATCACAAGTTAAAACCTCATAATGGAGGGGATGATCAGTTGCTTTACCAATTAATTTTTTGCACTATTAAAATTTCACTTTTTCCTTTATCTAGTGAGCTTTCTTGTTACATTTAAAATGGATATTGACTTAGGAAAATACAGGTTAAAAGCGGATTTTCATGAATCCACCTACACATAAAGCAAAATCATCCTCTTTTTGTTCAAAACCCAGGTTGATTGTCACTTGGAAATAGTAGAGACTTGGATATATGCTCTTGGCATAAATGCCTGAATTTGATGTGCCGGAGTATTGTGTTATTCTTTGAAATTTAAAAAGATCTCTTCAGCAGATAAGTGTAGTTTAGTATGTTGATAGGATTATTTTTTATGGATTCAGGTTTTCTTTCCATCTGGGTTAAGTGATGGGTATTCTTCTTGAATAAACCAGACTGAGAGTTTCTAAGTCCAGAATTGTGGTTAGCAATAGGGCTCTGGAAATTAGGTATACTCAGGTCATGCATATATATGTAAACTGAGGAAGATAGGTAGAAAACTTGGGGAGATAAGAGTCAATAACATGAAGATTTTTTTTTTTTCCTATTCTTTAAACGGCCTTCAGGTTTAGAAGCATACTTAGAAAAAGTGTTTTAACCATGAAAACCCTTTTGTCAAGACTCAGGTCTTGACAAAAGCATGTGGATCCGTATGCTGCTTTGCATAAGAGATGGATGGTAGTGATGGGGGTGAAGAGAAAAGATTCAAGTGTATTTCAGCTGCTTTGCAGGATAAGGCAAAGTGAAGAAAATAGCCATGCTGTGTGTCTCAAAGGGCCCTTGTGTGGGTATTTCAACTTGAAAGGGGATTAGCATTGGAAGTCTGTGATCATGTCAAACATTTGTAATTGAAGGTGGCTGTTGAAAATAATTCTTAACATAACTGGATTCTAGCAGTCTTGTTGATGATGAGGTAAGTGGAGTGAATAGGAAATGATCTGTTTGTCATCTCTTGAGCTACAATGCCAGGAAACTTAGTCCCTGGGAATGGAGACTTTAGGAAGCAACAACATTGGGAAATGTTTGATATTTCAAATCAAAGAAGCTTTCAGTGAAAAGTGCAGAAGGCATATATATACATAGAAATATATACCATTGACTTTTTGCTTCTAACATTGTCTCTTGCCACAGTTAAAATCAAACCTTTTGATTACTTTAGTAGCCACAGGTCATACAATGACTATTGCCAAATTGTAAGCCTAGATAACTGAAGTGTGTACCTCATGTAAGCAGTTCCATTCCGTGAGCTTGTTTGTCCTGTTGCTTTTATTTCTGTCCTTTGAAATCAAGTTTTAGAACTTTTGGGGGGAAGTTCATGGACGGGCAGTAGCTCTTTCTAATGGACAAACATGACTTCTACTTCTGTGAGTAAATTACAGATAATTGTACTATATAAATTCATCAGGACTTCCAGGTAAAAAAAGATAGAATATGATTGGCTACCAGAGAACATCAATTACATCTGCACACTTACACTCCTAACAAATGAACACTTCCACAAGGCAGTTTGAGTGACATGAAGCTTTCGGAAAACAACCGAGTGAACAGGAAATATTTTCCTTAGAGGATTTTATTTGCTCATCCAAGGCAATAGAGAAACATTAAATGATTGTGGTGGATTTTATGTTCCTGAAGCACCTTCTATAACTTGAAATTCAATCAGTTATTGTGCTAAGGGATGGGTGCACTGACCTTGTCAAAAGAGTGAGCAAGGATTTCATTTGACTTTGGTTTGTTAGTTCACAATACTCATGTATATCTGGGTCTCTAACCTTGGCTTTTTATAACTCAGTAATCCTAGGCAGTCATTCACTATGAAAACACTTGTGTTTCTCTTTTTTCTTTGTATTTGTTCATTTGAAAAGCCTTTCAAAAGGAATTGCAGCCTGCATGTGATTATAGCTATCAGTAGCACTTAAACTAACTGCTGAGATGAAACTTTTCTTTTTGGACCCTGCTAATTTCAGTTATCTATAGAAAAAGAAATTTTTTCCCTATTAAAAGGCCAGGCTGTACTAATTGGTAGCTGCTCTTTGGGTTGAGCCTACATTCCTTAGGGACAGTATTTGACAGAATAATTTTTGACATTTTAATTTGACAAGAAACAATTCAGAAAAATGACTTAGACATGGGCCTGAATTGAAGTCTTCTCTTGCTAGGGTTGTGATACTCGGTGCCGAGCATGCCTTTGAACATCTGTTCACTTTGTAAGCCCTGTGATCCATTTAATATGATAGCTCAAGCTTCTTGGCAGGTGTTTTCGTAGGAGCTCTCCTAAATTATTCTTACACAATTGAAAGACCCCCCCCCCCAACAGATATTAAGATGTGGGGACTGATGCCGTAAATTCTTAACCTTTGTGATGAAAACACAGCTTTCCATAAGAACAATAAATTTAGGTATAAAATGTGTAAATTTTATGCCTCTTTATTCTTTAATTGTATTATAATCTACCTCTTTCCAACTCAGAAGTATTACTTGCTTAAAAATTTTGCTCCTGAAAAAATAAATAAAATAAAATAAAATTTTGCTCCTAGCACTTGAAAGTGGTAATTGCAGATACAAGTGATCTGCTGTGTCTCTCTGTGTAATGGCAGATTTACATTTTTAAATGGTGAAGTTCAAGCTTGAAGCAGATATAAAATGCACACACACAACACACAAGCATGCATGCTCATTATTTTTAAAAATTATCTGAAAAGCCTGCATTTCTCCAAGTATATTGGGGAATATTTAAAGGGCCAAATTGGAACTGAAGTGGGTGTTTGAAAAATATCTGTTGACAGAAGCCTGGTTTCTAAGCCTGGGAACCATAGGTTGGAAGAAAAGGAAAAGGTGATTTTTTAGTTTCTTCTTTGTGTGTGCGTGTGTTTCTAATATGTGAGGTTTTGTTTTTTAACCACCAGATAAGGTTAGAAATGGATACTCTCAAACTTGTTCATGACGATAGTGATTTATTCCAGGTGAGGAAATGCATTCATTTTACTATCAGTATATCCCCCTGAGAGTGGAGTGGGTCGATGCTTTGGCAAAGTAGACTGCTTCAGGTCAATTGGTTACATTCTGTTACTTCTTTACAGGCCATTATTAGTTTGTATCCTACATATTTTAGTGGGGAAAAAAAGCCCTTTTTTAATGAATTTGCCAGTCATGTACATGTATGTGTGTACTCGCTCTCTTTGTCTCTCTCTCTCCTGAAAACATTTATCTGTCTAATTCTCTTGCCTTCCCTCCCTCCATTTCTCTCCTTTCTTTTTTTTTTTTTTCTTTTCCCTCCCATTTAAATATGGGGAAAAAGTTAACATCTTCCATATCACTGTGTAGGAGTGCCTCTGTCTATAATTTGTTTTGTTTCCTAAAGACTTACGATTTAAATCGTTTTTGTATCTATTTTTAGTAAAGTCATTTATTACATGTAGCAATCCAGTGTTTATAATTATAAAATAATTATAAAAAAGAAACAGTTCTATCCAATTTTCCTCTGAGAATTAAAAAGTCGTAGTTACATTAACATACATACACTTGGGTTTGTTTCTATTCTAACATTTTTGTTTTTGTTTTTATAACTTTAAAATGAAAATGATGTTGGAATATGACTCCAAGTATGTGGTGTGCTACATTAACATTACTTTAGTGATTGTAATTTAACTAACAGTCATCCTAAGTTTAAATTAGAAAACTTGAAATTAACAGAAAAAATTCATTGGAGCCCTTTGATATAAAATACATTTTTAGAACAACATCCAGTCATTTAAAATTTACTTTGGAATAGAGACTTCATACTTAAACTTAGGGAAAATAAAATAATTTTAAAAGTTCTTTCAGCCATTGTGTAGTTACTGTTGGAAGTGATTGCCAGCACTGGAGAATCAGGAAGTCTGTAGTTTAAATTCTTCAGGATCAGATTATATCTCAGATTTTCTTTACACATGGTGTTAAGTACATATTAAGTGACAGCTGTAACTTTCTTTTCCTTTCTTACCTTGGGGAATCTCAAGAACACAGCTTTAGCTTTCTTCTCTTTTGTGTTATTTTTAGATTGTTTTAATTTTGAAGAGTATATATTATATACCTGTAGGTTACAGTATGACTAAACATCTGAACAACCCAACTTTAGTATATTGTGTTTTTTAAAATTATGTAAATGTCTAGTGGCCAGGATTTAAAAATTGGGGGCAGGAAATTTTATGAAGGTATCGGGGAGATACCATTATTTTTAGGTAAGATGAGACCAGAAGGTTGTGTTTATTCATTTATTGGTTTTAGTGTCCTTTCTTCCTGCTTATGGTTTTCTTTCTTTTTTTTTTTTAAGATTTTATTTATTTATTTGAGAGAGAGAGAGAGAGAGAATGAGAGAGAGAGCATGAGAGGAGAGAGGTCAGCTGGAGAAGCAGACTCCCTGCTGAGTAGGGAGCCCAATGTGGGATTCGATCCTTGGACTCCAGGATCATGGCCCGAGCCAAAGGCAGTTACTCAACCAACTGAGCCACCCATGCACCCTCTGCTTATAATTTTCTTAACATCGAGGATTGTTGAGATAAAAAAACATTTGCCAAAAATAAGGCCCAGTATTTAAACTGGCCAGGGAGACCATCAGAGGTATTAGAAAATTTTAGAGATCCAAAGAGATAATTGGCTGCATATGGATTTATTTTTAAGTTGCAGAGACCAGTCAATGATTTTTATAAGCCTTTTCCTTTGTTCTTCTGCTTAGTTGAAGAGATTGCATCATTAGCCAACTAACATTGAAATGCCTGAGTTTGTGCTGACTCTTTTGGGGAGAGAAACTGATGACTGTTTTCATGACACTGAAAATTATGAGATACCTGTATATGGCTTGTCTTAGTTCTGCTTGTATTTCAGTTGAAATTGTGCCAGATCTAATTCTAGTGCAGTGTGTCCATTTCATGTGTCTGTTTACCATTTGCATGATTTTTGAGCAATCATTCTTTGACAAGGAACTTTGTTTTTACCAACCCTCATCTTTGCTGTACCTCAAATGTGAACACGGACTGGTTGTTATTTACGTAAATCCAAAAAAACAAATCCCTGTATTTCAGTGAGGAAAGCAGAAAAATATAAGTTGCTGGGAAGTTTAAGAATCAATTAAGTTTGGTGAAAAAACAATGAATACTATTACACTGAAAAGAAATAAAAAATAAAAAATTTTTAAAAAAAAAAAAAAGAATCAACTAAGTTAGCAAAGTATATAGGAAGAAAGATAGCAGACATGGAAAATAATCATATCAAAATAACTTGTTTTACAAAAATGAAAACCTTCAGATTAATGATGAGCAAGAAGTTAATTTAGAAACTTTTACTTTTATTTAATTTATTTTTAAATTGTATTTAATACGCTTGATTTCAAATAGTAAATATATATGTGAGAGTACTCTTAGTCCTTATGTGAATGTGGATGTGTGTTGATATTTACTTTTATCTTTTACATAAGAATAAGATCTGAATATAGATCAGAATAAGATCTAAAAATATGAAATTGAGAAATTATGTGAGCAACTGCCCACAGTTGAAAAATAGTACTTGCTGGTTGCTTAGAAGGCAAGATGAGATAGTGAAGATTCCAGTGAATTGTTTTAGTGTGGAAACAGCCACAAATATATGGCAAACAAACTAATTTCAGTGGTGTAGCCATAGTAAGGAAAAACGTTGTAGAAAAAAAAAAAAAAAAACCTCTAACTTGAATCCAAGTGAAGTCCTGAAGTCTATATGCTTTGTCCTTTGAGGTATGGGAGCAAATTAGTGTTTTGACATAACAATCTTTGGCACAGTGATCCCTTTGTATATGCAAATAGAGCATAAAATTCTAATGATAATGGATTTTCTTTTTTAGGGATTATATCATTATATTGTGTACTGCTCTCTGAAAATCCTAGTTTGTTTAGTTTCTGATGTATCTAACCAGATGACCTGATCGTGAATGTTCCACCCTAAACAATTTATGTATTTGTGTGCTTCTCCAGCATCTCCTGCTTTGAATATTCCTCAGAAATCATTACTGTTTCTTAAGAGTCAGATCTGAGAAGAAACAGAGACCATCATGCAAATTACATTAACCTCTGGGAACGAAATGCTTATTGATTGACCTTCACAAACAACTTTGAAAAGGTTCCAAAACTTTCTTATTATTGGGAAAACCTGTGAAAAGACGACTGGGAGGGAGGAACAGACAGAGAGTAGATATCTAAACAGAAAGAAGTCTGGCCGAACAGTTCTGGAGCTTACTTTTTCTTTTTAAGGCTTGGTTTCAGATGATCTTGGCCTAATTTGAGTTCTTTGATTCTCTCTTACTCCATAGGTAAAATGAAGAGGTACTTGTGATCCTGACTCCCTTATAGGAAGTTAGAGTTAGTAGATCTTAAAGCACTTTCAAAAAGCTATAATTATGCAAATGCAGGAGATTTGTATTATTACTTTAGAATAACTGAAAAGGGCCTTGCTAAAATAATACCCGTCTGTAGAGTAAGCAAAGCATTCTGTGGCCATTTTCTTTTCTGCATGGAAGATCCAGTTTGACCAAATTATCAGACGGACAGGATATGGACAGGTGCCATTGCACTCGGCTGTTTTCTCTTTTGTGAGACTCTTGAGTTGAATGTTTCTCTGGGCAGCTAATCTTTGGCAGTGAGGCTTTGTTCTAGTAGCGGCATCTGGCACTAGATTGATTTAACCACGTCTGAGGTTTGCTCTTTTCAGAATGTGCTCTCTAGGCAGCTTCTGTGCGTCTCTGACATGACCACATGCTGCTGCTGCTTTTCCTGCCTTCTAGCACCACATGTGAGGCTAAGGCCTCCTGACACCTGCCATTTGGAACTTTTACTTGCTGAAAAATGTCAAGATTAGCAGACAAGATGAGGACATATATAACTGATCACTCTTCCCTTTCTCAGGAATCGAGCGCATTTATTCATCCATGGATAAATTGCTGAAATGGTACAGTTCTCTTAGCTTTGGAGAGCACACGGGGTTTGTGTAGAAGTTTGTATGTCTTGGCGTGTTCTTACTCTCCTTTATACTTATTTGGTGTGTTACTAATTTGCTATTTGTGTAAGCAAAGGTTTTAGTGATTATTTTATGGATTTCACTGGGTAAATGGTGAGGGTCAGCCAGAGAACTCCTCCACATTCCTCATTTTTATTAAGAATCTCACTAGGAAATTGCAGATCTTCAAGGATGAGCTTCTGTTATGATCATATTTCCGTATATGTATGCACACACTAATGATTGTCAAATCTTAAATGGCCAGGAGTAAGACATCCTGTTTGAGGTCCCTGGTGGTTCCTTTTTTTTTTTTTTTTCCTACCTTGAGCCACCCAGAGGAAAGATGGGGGAATAAAGGAAGAGCTAACCTAATTAGTCTGTTCCATGTAGGGACTGGCATCTAAATGACTGAGGAAAGAAACTGAACTCTGGGACAAAATGAAGGCTTAAAACACTATTTTGCTTATTGTTACCTTTCAGTTGTATGGATAAATCATAATTGGCTGTGTGCTACTGAGTAGACTCTTCTGTTTCTCTTATCTTGATCTTCATGTTGGATCTCAAGTCCATAACATCACAGAGATGGTGATGCCCTAACTTGGTAGAGTTTGAGTGAGAAGTTCTACTGACTCTAGGTATTTTGAACTGCAAAAAAATATAAAAGAGTTGGGTGAGAAGATGCCTAAAAGTGAAGTTATGGGGAGCCAGACCATGTTCAGAGGCTGTGGATCACCTGTGAAACTCATCTTCTGGCCTCTCTTTGGACAGCTTCCTTTGAAGTGGCTTGAAGTGGCTCAGTGGAAAAGGGAGGATGAATATTGGCTAATGGGCTTATTCTTTGTAATGTAATATATGAAAGTTAGTAGAAATAAAAAATCCATCCCCAGCAATTAGAAGGCAGTGAGGACTAATGACTTTTATGTTACCAACAATATCCATGTATTAGAACATAAATATTTGAAAGCATTTTACTGGAAGCCTGGTAGTTCTACAGTGAACAAAGCTTTTTGCTTCACATCCTGTGTTAACTTGAATTATATAAAGAAGGACTCTTTTTGCAAACCTAAATGGATTTTCTTCATCTTTTAACTTAACTTTTAACTTAAATCCTTCCTATTGTTAAGGTTTCTCCATAAAAATCACAGAGTATGTGGCTTAGGTCATGGTTGTAGAAATAATGTTCAGTAAGCTTCTTTTTTTTTTTTTTTAAAGATTTTATTTATTTATTTGACAGGCAGAGATCACAAGTAGGCAGAAAGGCAGGCAGAGAGAGAGAGGGAAGCAGGCTCCCCACTGAGCAGAGAGCCCCGATGTGGGGCTCAATCCCAGGACCCTGGGATCATGACCTGAGCCGAAGGCAGAGGCTTTAACCCACTGAGCCACCCAGGCGCCCCTGTTCAGTAAGCTTCTTAACCTTAGATTTCATTTGGGGATGTGGATAATTATCAAGGAGTAAACATGGAGTATTTTGGGTTTCACCTTAGAAACTACTAATCTTACTGTTGCTTCTTCCTGAATTAAACCTTTCTGATATATTTTTTTGAAGTATGTTTCATACATTGCAAGTTATGGTCCTAGACAAGATTAGAACTTTGGTTGCCACCTTTGGCTTCTTTTAATTTAAAGTTAATTTAGAGTTCAATAACTTTTCAACAAAGAAAGGGCCGTAATGATACGTGAATTGTTTTTAAATCTTTAGTGAAGAAGGCTATAAAATTAGACAAAAATATCAGAGGGGAGATGAACCATGAGAGACTGCGGACTATGAGAAACAAACTGAGGGTTTCAGAGAAGACGGGGACTGGGGAGATGGGTTAAGCCAGTGATGGGTATTAAGAAGGGCATGTATTGCATGGAGCACTGTGTGTTATATGCAAATAATGAATCATGGAACACTACATCAAAAACTAGTGATGTACTGTATGGTGACTAACAAAATAAAAAAGAAATAAATGCTAGCCCTTTAACAGGATAAAAAAATATCAAAATAAATCATACGTATCTCAGGGAATTCTCTTTTCTCTATATCCTCTACTATGGTGCACTGTTTATCTTTGTTTCCATTATTCTGTAGAGTAGACATATTTCTTACAGCTTTAAATATGGCATTAAAAGCCATAGGCCTGATCAGTGATTCTGAAAACACTGGCTCAGAAGTTCATATTCTTTTGTGCTAGCATTCTCTCCACTTTTCTCAGTTGATACCTCAGGCCTGTTTGCAGCTGAATTTATCCATTCCATAATAATACTAAAGCCAGTTAGTTGCAAATTTTCTTTTCCTCCTGAAAATGATGAGCATATTTAGGATGATAGTTGTAATAGGCTTTGCTAAAAGGAAACAAAACAGGAAAGTGGATATGAGTGACATTTATATTTGCTTATGCAGATGGGAAACCACTAAGCTTTCACATTTTTCAAGGGTTTGTTATTTCTTTTGAATTTGTGAAGCTTTAGAACAGTGGTTCTCAAAGTATAGTTCCAGTCTTCATCAAAATTAAAAACTGTTTTGTTACCAAAGACCATTAAGAAAATGACCGGGCAAGCCAAAATTTGGGAGAAGATGTATGCAAATCACGTGCCTGATAAAGACTTATATTTATATATATTTATATGCTTATAAATATATGTTTATAATACATAAAGAACACTTATGACTCGATAACAAGCAAATGAGCCAATTAAAAATCGGCAACAGATTTAGATAGGTATTTCACTAAAGAAGATTAGGAAAGGCCAACATATACATTGAATAAATGCTCAGCATCATTAATTAAAGAAATGTAAATTAAATTATAAGTAAAAAGATACCACTTAGTAACTACTAGAATAGCTATTCAAAAAGACACTAACAAGTATCATCATGGAAATGAATAAACTGCAGCGAGGCAGTTTCTTTTGAAATTAAGCATAAATTTATACTTTAGCATTTCTACTCCTGGGAACCTAAGAGAAATGAAATGTGTGTCCAACATAAAGATTTGTACATGGATATTTATAGCAGCATTCTTCCTAATAACAGAAAACTGTAATGAACCCCAGAGTCCATTGACTGATGAACAGATAAATAAAATGTGCTATATCTAGAACAGTGGAATAGTTTTCATCAATAAAAAGGAAACAGTGATGCTCAACATGGAGGAATCTCAAAAACATCACAAGTGAAGAAGCCGGACATAGAAGACCACTGCTTTTATTATTATAGTTATGCAAAATGTCCAGGTGAGGTGAATATATAGAGACAGAATAATAGAAAGTAGATACCTGGGCTGGAGGTAGGAATGAGAACTGTAAATGGGCACACACTATCTCGGGGATGGAGATGTTCTGAGATTGGATTTTGGTGATGGTTATATAACATTTACTAAAAGTCAATGAATTATATACTTAAATTGGGTGAATTTTATGAACTATAAATTATACCTCAATAAAACCATAAAACAAAAAGTATGGTCCCAGGACTAGCAGCATCAGCACAACCAGAGAATTTGTTAGTAATGCAAATTCTTGGCCCCAGTGAAGCAGAAACTCTGGGGGTGGGGCCCAGCTCGCTGCGGTTTAACAGCCTGCAACAGATTGTGATGCAGGATCAAGTTGGAGAACCATTGTTCTAGAAACATACTTGGCGATCATGAAGGTCACATGGAGATGGGGGTAGTTTGAGGTATAGTTTGTAGACATTCTGTCTACTCTGTTCCTGTAGCTTCAGGAAAGATTTGAATTAAGGAATGTTGTAGTAGAGCTAAAGAAAATTACAGGGCAATGGTAGTAAAAATAAACTGGCCTTTCATGTTCTTGCTATGTCCCCACAAGAAGCTTTATGATTGTGATGTTTGTGTACCACATATGTTAGTAAATTCCTGTGTTCTTTTAGGCTTGCTGTTATTTAACAAACATAGCATAAACAGGTTCATTTGCCATAACGACAGTGGAAGTTTAGATCCTTGAAAGGAATTATTTCTCCTAAATACTTACACAGTGTAATATAGCAGAGCCAGAAATGTGCAGTGATCCCCAAAAAGTAAAGATCTGACTATAGATAAAGAAGTAAACAGAGTAGTCAGCTGAACTGAAATTTGTTCTCTCCCTCCATCTGTTCAGTGTACCTTTAAAAACCACGATTAGGGGGCGCCTGGGTGGCTCAGTGGGGTTGAAGCCTCTGCCTTCGGCTCAGGTCATGATCCCGGGGTCCTGGGATCGAGCCCCGCATCGGGCTGTCTGCTCAGCAGGGAGCTTGCTTCCCCCCCAACTCTCTGCCGGTCTCTCTGCCTACTTGTGATCTCTGTCAAATAAATAAATAAAATCTTTAAAAAAAAAAACCAAACAAACAAACACGATTAGGGGGCGCCTGGATGGCTCAGTGGGTTAAAGCCTCTGCCTTCCACTCAGGTCATGATCCCAGAGTCCTGGGATCGAGGTCTGCATTAGGCTCTTTGCTTGGCAGGGAGCCTGCTTCCTCTTCTCTCTCTCTTTGCCTGCCTCTCTGCCTACTTGTGATCTCTGTCTGTCAAATAAATAAATAAAATCTATTAAAAAAAAAAAAACAGCCTTTTTTTTTTTAATAGATTTTATTTATTTGTCAGAGAGAGAGAGAGAGAGAGCACAAGCAGGCAGAGGTGGAGAGAGAAGCAGGCTCCCCACTGAGCAAGGAGCCCGATGCGGGACTCGATCTCAGACCCTGGGATCATGACCTGAGCCGAAGGCAGCGGCTTAACCCACTGAGCCACCCAGGCATACCACCCCCCGCAAAAAATAAAACAAAAACCACGATTAGAAAATTTGTTGATCTAGAGTAGTATCGTATGCCTGGCTTGTATGTTTAAGTTAGTCCCTCCACCCCTCCAAGCATCTGGGTGGCCAGAGGAAATTTTGAAGGCTGTGGCTACTCAGGCTGCTATCTGGTGCATGTGTAAGATGAAGTTCGTAGATAGGGTCTCTCTTAACAGGGGCAAGGGAGCCGGGACGATGACTTCTGCCAAGGTGTAAATTCACTTCAGAGGAAAATAGGGGTGTGGAGGGTTAGGAATAAAACTAATATGAGAAGGGAGAAAAGTAGGAATGGGTGACAAGGTATGAAAGCTGATCAAGCCGATCAATATGCGTCATTTATTAGCAGAGTTCGCTGAGGTTATCAGTGGTAATATTTAGAAGAGTATTAGGGAATGTAGCATAAACCATTACTGTTTCCTTGGGACGTCTCGGTGGCTCAGTCATTTAAGCTGCTGCCTTAGGCTCAGGTCATGATCCCGGGATCCTGGGATCAAGTCCCGCATCGAGATATTTGCTGAGCAGGGAGCCTGCTTCTCTCTCTGCCTCTGCCTCCCACTCTGCCTGCTTGTGCTCTCTTTCTCTCTCTCTGACAAATAAGTAAATAAATAAAATCTTAAAGAACACACACACACACACACACACACACACAAAGAAAAAACCATTGCTGTTTCCCAAACTTTATTCTAGTGTGGCTAAAAAGAGCTGAGCTACTACTCACTGGCAAAGTAAGTCTCAGCCTCTGTCTTTTTAGTTATTGTTAATGTTATTATTTTACTTTTAATTGTCTCATTTCCTTTGCTTCTCTCCTTTTTTGTTATTATTGTTCTTTCTTAAAACTTAATAATTAGAATGACATTATTGAATACTTATTATTAGCAAAATATGAGAATATTAAATCCTCTTAATTGGTAATTTCGATTCTGACTTCTGTTATTGGATGGATAATAAAAGAATAAAGTATGCTAACAATCTGCACTCTTTATATTTACTAGTGGATAAACTTGCAGACGTATATAAGCTAGAAAAGGTGAAAAGATGAGTTAATGAGGCAAATTTTTCCCTTTGTAAGAAAATTCAACACAATTCTCTATGCAACTCTCAAATTTATATCTGAATAGAACTGCATTTGAAAAAGAGTAAACAAATACAGATAACTGGTTATTATATGAATAAGTAAAAATTGGGCAGTAAAAAATGGACAGTTTTGGAGTTAAATGTAAGAATCAGGAGAAGCATACTTTTTGGTGTGGGGTGGGGTGTTGGCTGGTAGGTTGACATCATGTTCTTTAGATCAGTACATTTCAAAATGTTGATCAGAGGACATTTTCACTGTAAAATCAGGTCAGTCTTTTATTCCCTGCCCTCTTAGTTTTTGTGTCTTTTCAGTCATGAACATGGAATGTCTATAGTACTTCCGCAGACAGCCCTTTCTTCTGTAGTTGGTGTTCCTCTCTTTGCCTGATTTTCTTGTCTTGGAGGCAGGGGGCCCTGTCCTTTTGCTTATAGTCTGACACGACTCGGGCTCCCAGCCTTGTGATTGGTTGCTCCTGTGGCAGCTTTTTCTTGAGCTCCCTTAGTGGTACCATGCAGTACTTGCAACAACTTCTTATTAGTCTCAAATGTCGATGGGGGGGGGGGGCGGAGAAATAAAGGAGGGATTTTTTAAAAGGAAAGCAGGTGAAGGGAAGGGAAAGAGAGACTAAAAGCGATGCTTACTGTGTAAAGTAGCGGTCATTTCTGCTGGTGCCATTCTTGGTTAGAAATAGCTTCTACCTCAGTGGAGGGACCCAACCTCCAGATAGGAGGCAAGCTCGCCATCCTCTTTGTTTCTCAATTTGTTGATTTGCTTTCCCCATAACAGCGTTTGAAGATACCAGTGATTTTTGTCTTCTCTGTTGTTGGATGGCCCAGGGCCAGCAGCAATAGTGATGTCAGTGTAGTGTTTTGCCACACTGTGGTTCGCTGTAGAGGCTCAGCATCACTGTGCATATAAACGGCTGATGCTGAAGAGCAGAATCAGAGTCTCTCGTGAGTACTCTTGGTGTATTTCTAGCATGGACAGATAGGTAGCTGGTGCTTTGTGGAACCTTAAACTCCAAATTAAAGTTCTGCTGCATAGTCACTAATTTGGGTCTACCTTTTTTGGGTTTCCTTTGTGGCCAGAAAGTATTCTTTTCATCTGCTGTGGTATGGGGCACTGAAGGAAAGGTAGCCGAGGGAATTCTGTACTGTTGCAATCTTGCTCTGTGGCTAAGATACAGTAAGATGTGCATCTGGGAGTACATACACCTTTGGGAGACATTTTAAGTTCTCCCAGGCTTATTATGGTCCTCCGTGTGATTAGTGTACTATTGCTAGGCTTATTCTCTTTGAAAAATGCTCATCTTCTGAAAGAAGGTTTAGAATTCTTGTTTCTTTCTTTTTAAACTGGTAATTGAATTCTTTCTAACTGGTCTTCCACCAGATGGTGCTAGTGTTACATAGCTGAAGATAAACTTGGCGGCTTTGAAATTTTGAGCTTGTATGCCTTCTGCCTTTCTCCTTCACCCTACTTCATTTTTAGTGTTTTATCCACATACACCGCTTTCCTAGCACGCTGCTGTGTCATCTCACATCTTGTATGTTGCAGGTAGTGAATTGATATTTCCTTGGCGATCATGAAGGATAACTTAGGTGGTGGGTTCAGAGGCCAGGGACTGAGTAAAACTTAAAGATATACAGTATGTAATTTCTTGTAAAATTTTTATCATACATTTGTTTCTTATCTGGTCTGTATGTACAAATTGAGACCTTACTCTTGACTTTTCTGCTTGGCCACCTTTTATGTTACAGCAATATCATAAAATGTTACCGTTTGAGATCTAGAAGCCATGTTTGGAAGTTTTTACTAACAAGTGACATGTTTACCCAGATTAAGTTCAAAATAACTTTAATTACTATGCAAAACAGTTTGGTAGAATAAAAGAAAATGTTGGGCATTATGTGATATCAGATTTCCTGGGCAATTAACAATTGTTATTTTAGACTTAATTTCTAAACTTTTTCTGTTTACAAATATTACATGGCTATTGCCAAAAAATCTAGAGTTAAAGGAATAACTCATTTAAATACTATTAACATTATATACATAAGCCTTCTCTTTTCTTCTTTTTATATAGATCTATATTTTAAAATATCAGAGTTGTTTTCATATCATAGTCATATAACCAGTTTTTTTCACCTAGTATTTTGTAACCAATTTTTAGCGACAGTATAGGTTTTCATTTAATGAACCCTTTAATGATAGGTGTTTTGATTTTCAGTTTCTTTCAGTAAAAGCTTGACTAGCACTTTTTCATTTTTTGTGTATTTTAAGATCTCTTTTATATGAATTCTTAAAAATGTAATAGCTGATTCAGAAAGAATGCATGTTTTTGTAACTTGATCTATATTTTCAAGGTACCATCTGAAAGAATTCTATAGTTTAAACGTCTTCAGCAGCAAATGATTTTCCTTGTTTCTTTGCTTCCTTATCACCAGGTTACCCTGGTTTTTAAAGCAACTAGTTACTGTTCATTTGAGACTCCCTGAAATGGCAGTTCATCACTAAATTCTAGAACCTAAAATTGTTTTGATATTTTCTTAGAAATAAGCTTTATCCTTTAAACATTAAATCCTAGACCCCCTTTTTTTCACGGTGGTTTGGTTTTGGCTTTGTCTCCTACCCCCTAAAAGTACAACAGCCATCCTTTCATACTTCAGAATGGGTTATCTCTTGTGCAAAGCACAGAATCAAGGTCTCTGTTGGCTGTTTTAGCACTTTCTGTTACTTGTTGGGAAACTTAGCTCAAGCCATTACTCTTTCCGTATGAATGTTCCTTAGTCTGAAAATTTGGAAGAATGGTTTTTAGATAAATTGTTTTTAAAAGCTTTAGTGAAATTAATTGTGCATTTAATGTAGTAGCTATTTAGTGCATGTTTTTTGGTGGCAGAAGGAAGAAAAGAAAGCTTGTTACGTAACAGTAAATTTTGAAGAATTCTAATGTACTTTTGAAAAGAAGAACACATCAGTTTTTGTTTTTGTTTTTTTAAAGATTTTATTTATTTGACAGAGATCACAAGTAGGCGGGGGGGGGGGGAGAGCAGACTCGCCGCTAAGCAAAGAGCCCAATGTGGGGCTCCATCCCAGGACCCTGAGATCATGACCTGAGCTGAAGGCAAAGGCTTAACCCACTGAGTCACCCAGGCACCCCAAGAACATATCAGTTTTTTTTGATTTAAGCTCTCTATCTTGGCTGATTTTGATATCTTAATAAAAAACTGCATTTTCATTTAAATAGATTACCTTTGAATTGAATTTCTCCTGTTAACATAAGGAAGCATGTGATTTATTTTAAAATAAGAGAAAACACCAAAGCTATTTTTGTATTTGGGAAATGGGGAGAAGAGAGGAGATATCATGGAACTTTGTAAATGAATGTAAAAAGTATTAGTCTAATAACTTAAAAAAACAAACGGCTGGTTTTCCTGTCTCATGAAAAGAGTCCCCACCCAACCCCATCTCAATTTGGTAAAAGAAATTGCCATTCTCCAAAAAAAAAAAAAAAAAAAGAAAAAAAATTGCCATTCTCTTTATTGTCAGAACAAATAGTCACTATAAGAAAACTACTTTCAAACTGGGTTTTATTTTTTTTTAAGATTTTATTTATTTATTTGACAGAGAGGTCACAAGTAGGCAGAGAGGCAGACAGAGAGGGGGGAAAGCAAGCTCCCTGCTGAGCAGAGAGCCTGATGTGGGCTTGATCCCAGGACCCTGAGATCATGACCTGAGCCAAAGGCAGAGGCTTAACCCATTGAGCCACCCAGGTGCCCCAACAAATTGGGTTTTAAAAGATTCATCAACATACAATGTTTTCGCAGAAGACACTTATAAATTCTGTAATTTAAACATATCTTTCCAAAAAATAAAATTAAAATGATAAATGATCAGTTTATGTAATGTCATTGAATTTAACTTGAGATATAACAATTTAGCATTTTTAATGTAAATTAAAATGATAAATGATCAGTTTATGTAATGTCATTGAATTTAACTTGAGATATAACAATTTAGCATTTTTAATGTAGAGTTTATTAAAATTTTTAAAACTGAATTTAAAAGTATATGCATCCATATACTGGGCATTTCACTTACTTTTTAGTTTTGGCTGTGTGGTTTGTATTTTTTTTTTTTAATTAAAAAAAGACCCTAAAATCGTGTGAATTTGATTGTTTTTAGAAATACATATTCAATTATAGACTATTAGCGCATTAACATATATATTAAGTAAAATGTAAGTCTGGTGGTAGCTTCTGAAATTTACCTACATATTTTTAACACTTGAGATACTGTATGTATATATTTAAGTATTTGTGTGCACTAGCAATTTGAAGGGGCTTCAGATCACTGTAATAATATTGAACCTTCAGTTCATTTACAACTATGTCAGTTAAATTCCCCCCAAATAATAAATTCTGCTCAGAATCTTGTCTGGTTTATGGCAAAATAAATAAAGCAATCAAATTGCTAAGATTATGCACCCAGTTTCTTTACACCTGAGAGAAATTAGTTTTGTGGAATGTAATATTTATTAAATCGTGAGCTGTCTGAATTTTATGTAAAGTTCATTTTTGCTTTTCTCAAAATATATAGAGATAATTGGAATACTTTTCCATAGCCTATTGGGAAACTTGCAATAAACAGAAAGTGGCTTAGAAAATCTAGCATATTTTTTGAGTGTCTATCTTTGACATCCAAATGGGAATGAACAAAATGGGGGTGGGAGCATTATAAACACTTAATCTTTGTAAATTCTCCTGGAAAAAATCATCACCACTCCCAGCTTGATTTGTTTCATTTAGTTCTTGCCACATAAACTTCTTAGGTCCTTATATGTTGTATATTGAAGAAATCAGTGTTGAGGGTTTTTTGTTCATTTAGGTATTGGAGCATTCTGTTCTATGCTTAGAAGTGACCTGTTTATTGGACCCATGCTATCTAATAACTAAAGCATATGAAATTTACTATGTTTTGTATTGATTTAATATTAACATTAATCTAAAATATTTCAGTGCAGTGTGTCACATCTGTTTTGTATTCCTCTGTTTAAAAGAAGTGGCAGTGTGGTATTTGGAGGAATATTTATTATCTGAGTGTTTTTCTTTGCAACAGTTTCCCTCAGTCTATTGAGAATTATAACTTCCAAGAGACAGTGAATCACCCAGCAAATTCTCAGGTACCAAACTGCTAAAAGCCACAGTTAACTGGAATTTTTATTTACCACTTCATTACCCTTTACTTAACAGTGGCAATTTTGAAGACTTTTTAAAATGATAGAAAATAAATCTGTGGTGAAATATTTTAAAATATTCTTTCCCTTAATAATCAGTCCAGCCTATACTTCATGGATACTCTAGGTTTTTTCAAGAAAAAAACTTTGTTAGACTGTTGATTTGTGTTTGAAACCAGTTTTCCATGACCAGTGACTGAATATTCTTACCCTGTGATGGTGCTTCCTAACTTTTTGAGGGGTTATGGGTTTTAAGTAATCACTGAAAACTATACTCCCGTTTCCTAAACAAAAATGCATAGACACCATATTTTGTATGCAGTTTTAGTTAATCCTGTTTCTCCCTACCCAGAAGATCATGAGCCTCTGGTTAGAAACTGCCACTATAATGGAACTGAAAAATCCCTTCTAGAGTGTTGGTTTTAACATCCTGTTACGCCACATTAAGAGTTTTCTTCACTTCAAGCTTTATTTAACATTATGTTTTCTCCTTCATCATTACATAGTAGAAGTTAAGCGGAATCTATATCTTATTTTGGAGAAAAAGCACAATTACCTTTTAATTTTAAAGTGCATATCTGAAACTGTAGAATATATTTGGCCTTCTAGGTGCTTTAGATTCTACCTTAGATACATAAGAAAGGAAGAAGATGGTTTTTCCGTAAAAAGGTTGTTATTACACTTATTGTTTAGCACAACAGTATGGGTTTTCATTTTAATGAGAGGTTTAAAGCTATTCACGGGGCACCTGGGTGGCTCAGTGGGTTAAGCCTCTGCCTTCAGCTCAGGGCATGATCTCAGGGTCCTGGGATCGAGTCCCACATCGGGCTCTCTGCTCAGCGGGGAGCCTGCTTCCTCCTCTCTCTCTCTGCCTGCCTCTCTGCCTACTCGTGATCTCTCTCTTTGTCAAATAAATAAATAAAATCTTAAAAAAAAAAAGCTATTCAGAAGTTGTTTCTGTGCTGGTTAAGAGTGTAACTTAGGTTTAAAGCAGATTAGGGTTCAAATTCAACTCAGTAGTTTACCAACCACGTGACCTTGGGCATATTACTTATCTGTTAAAAAAAAATCACCATAAAAGGATTAAATGAGATAAAGTCTATAAAGTGGTTGATTTTGTACTTTGTGTGTAATATGCACTCAGTTACCTCTTTCTGTACGATGATGGTAGTATTGATGATGGTAAACAATTACAGAGTGTTCATTTTTCTTATTAGGAAATTGAGGACAGTAGACTTGGTTGCAAAAAATACATATAAATCTTCATATTCCCCAAAATAATCTTCTGAAGTCTTGATGGCTTGTAATTGTTGTCAAAGTTTAGTCAAGAATTCTTCAAAGATGGGTAGCAAACTAACTATTTTCATACTTTTCTTATCAGTGTTCAGCTGTTACAGTGAGGCAATATGTTAAAAGTGACCCACTAAACTTGTCTCACAATTAAAGTAAATATTGAGGAACAGAGAAAGGAAGACGTTTCTAAGAGTGGATTAAAAAGCACAAACATGTTTTTGAGTCTTGACACCTGGCTGGTCTCATGGTAAAGCCACAGGTATCATGAATACTTCGGGTAGATAATGTTCCTTTGCATATTATGTCATAAAGAATACCTCCAACTTAGGGGCACCTGGGTGGCTTAGTTGGTTAAGTGTCTAACTTCAGCTCAAGCCATGATCTCAGGGTCCTGGGATCGAGCCCTGTCTCTGGCTCCCCGCTCAGTGGGGCGTCTGCTTCTCCCTCTCTCTCTGTCCCTCCCCCCACTTATGTGCTCACATATGTCTATTTCTCTAAGAAATAAATAAAATCTGAAAAAAAGAATACTTGTAATTTAAAAATGTTGAAGGAGTGAAGGAGTGATGTCAACCACTGTATACTTGTCCACTGTAAAAGAGTGTTCCCACCGTGGTTTGAAAAGTATTTGGAGCCGAAGAAGAAGAGGATAATGTGTATTATGTTTTGATTAAATAATGGTTTAATACCTGCCTGAAGTGAAAGGCTTCAAGTTTACTAAAAGGATGATTTCAGGCCCTCCTGAAAAGAAGTGGGATAATATCCTGTCTGATCCGTTTCCTATTCACATTTGTGGTTGTTCATTATAATTGAGTAATAATCATGGCAGTGTTTATGGCAGTGATTTTTTATATACCCATATGTGCACATATCCACTCACATGTATGTGTTCTCCATGATACTTTAGAATGATTAATTCAGTTGGGAGTCATAGTAACAGATTATGAACAGAAGAGAATCTCAGTATATTCTAGAAATTCAAAGTTTGCATTAGGGGAAAGGGTCCATTGTGTTCATCTATAAACTGTGTCCTTACTACTGACAGGAAACAACTCAATGAATTTGTTATGGATTTAAACCTGTGTATTTCCTCTGTGAAGAACACAAACCTTACTTGATCACTTTATGAAAAATTATATGCTACAGGTACCACTGAAATATAAAGAAAGCACTTTGCACTGCAATTCTTTTTCTTATAATGCCCAGTCTTATTCATTAATTTTCTTTGACAGGGAGAAAGTTTGGAAAATCATATCTCCCCTTTTCTTTCTTCTCAGTATCGTCAGTGAAGCAGGGGCGTCTATCTACAGTGTCAGCCCTGAAGCTAACAAAGAGATGCCAGGGCTGGACCCTAATTTGAGAAGTGCAGGTAAGAAACTATAGGCCATCACAAAGGTGTGTGGTTTTGATATTTTGAAGGACTTTTATTTTTAGCAAGCAAGAAAATTTAGAAGATATATGTATACAAATTAGCATGTTAGAAAATGGTTGATTGGAATAGTAGTTAAAATTATGGAAAAGAAGAGGAAGAATACTGTTTTTAAAGAGTATAGTAAGGGGCGCTTGGGTGGCTCAGTTGTTAAGCATCTGCCTTTGGCTTAGGTCATGATCCCGGAGTCCTGCGATGGAGCCTCGATTACATTCCTTGCTCAGTGGAGAGCCTGCTTCTCCTTCTACCACTCCTCCTGCCTATGTTCCCTCTCTCACTGTCTCTCTCTCTGTCAAATAAATAAAATCTTTAAAAAAAAAAAAAGGTATAATAAAAAATTAGTCCAAAACATCTTTAGTAAAATTAGGTGCTTAAGTATTAATAATAAAATTAATAAAATACTCCAGATCTCTTATTACTACTACAAAATATTTATTACAGCTTTTTATTGACAAAAAATAATATATTAACCTAAATATACATAAACACGCACAGCTTCTTGCTATTTGTCGAATGATCAGTTTCTCTTATCTTGCTAATGGGGCAGTCATTAATGTTTAAAACAGCCTACTTTGATTTTAGTTGTATTAGGTTGCTTTGGTTTCTGTTTTGTGGAATAGTTAAAATCTTGTGTGTGAAGAAATTGAGATACTTTCATACATCTAGTGAAAGTAATTTGTATTATAAGCAAATTATTAAATCTGGTAGAGCATCTCTCTGTGTGATAGTGGGGTATTTAGACTACTTTGTTAGAAGGGACTTTTTCATTTAAAATTTTTCCTTAAGGGGCATCTGGGTGGCTCAGTTGATTAAGCGTCTGCCTTTGGCTTTGGTCTTGATCCTGGAGTCTGGAGATAGAGCCCCACATTGGGTTCCCTGCTCAGCAGGGAGTCTGCTTCTCCCTCCTCTGTCCCTTACCCTCTCTTGTGTTCTTGTGCACTTTCTTTCTCTCTCAAATAAGTAAAATCTTTAAAAAAGTAAAATTTTCCTTAAATATTCTCATCAGGTTTCATTGGCTGTTCTTGAAATCTATACTTGGAGATACATATTTGAAAATTTTTGCATTAGTCTGAGGCTAAAAACCTATTTCTTACATTCAAAAGAGTTTATAGTTTCCCTTCAGTTGTTTGTTCCATGATATCCTCTGTCTAAAATGATCATCTTCTCAAACTCAGATCCCAGCTCAAAATCTTGGTCCTTCTGTGAAGCTTTTTCCTATCACAACAGCTCAGTGTGGTCTCTGCCTGCTTGCCTGTGCTCTTCTGGTACTGACCTTGTAATAACAATAGTAATAATAGTAGTAGGAGGAGATACAGTAATCATAGTGGCAGCTGCTAATACTAATCTTTTAAAGCACTTAATGTAGGTGAAACATTGTGGTAAATGCATTACCAGGATTATTTTGTTTTATTCTTATAAACCAAGGCTTAAATTGTCCACATAATCAATAAGTGCATATATAATCCTTGTGTACTTGTATAATAAAAGGATACTTTTTTAAATTAAAAGATAAAATTCAGGGGTGCCTGGGTGGCTCAGTCAGTTGTGTCCAACTCTTGATTTTGGCTCAGGTCATGATCTCAGGGTTCCGAGATCGAGCCCCACGTTGGGGTCCACACTGAGTGTGGAGACTGTTAAAGATTCTCTCTTCCTCTCCCTCTGCCCCTCCCCCACTCTCTCTCTGTCAAAAAATAAATTAAAATTCAATTCAGAACCTTTCAAGTTGGCACTGAAAGGGAATCTTCCAAAAGAACATTTGAAAGAAATATTGCCTAGGGAGTGGCAGTCTCTCAGACCTCCCCCTGCTAAGGGGGCTACTGTTTCCTCTTCACCACTGGCCTATGTGGGTGCGTAACTGTCAACGGTGTTACAGGTGAGACAAGATTGTAACATTCCAACAGGACTGTCTGAAAATAGGGGATAATAAAAAGATTATTATATGGCCCGAATTACTCAGATTCCAAAGTCTGTTTGTGTCTTCAATTTGGGATTCACTGCAGGTATGCCTTCCTGCTATGTCTCAGCTTGCTTTCACCTGGCAATGACTATGTTGATCCCTGTCAACTCAAAACATCCACATAGACATTTTGAGCCTTCAAGAACTGATCCTGGAAGCAATTACTAAAAGAAGGTCAGAGTTTCCATGCTAGGTTTTCTAGAGTTCACTTCTTCCTCAGTTCTTCATTTCTAGTGATTGATGGCAGGGATGACTTTATAATTCATATGAGACCTGTCCTACCTATGGGTGTGGGTTTTCCTTTTCAGCCCTCCATAAGTTTACTATAGCAGAATATAACAGAACCTTAACATTCATGCAGTGTTAAACATATGTAAGAAGATGACCTTCATATTACTGTATCTTCTTGACCAGTTTGTCAGCTTACTGAGAGCAGAGGTTATCCTTATATATTCTTACAGTCCCCCATAATAAGTTCATTATACTGGAGAGGCATTTACATTAGATAGAATAGTAGGTAGGTGATACTAAAATGCTTATTATGGATTTCTGATTTAAAATAGAAGATTGAGTATTCCTTTACTCCCTTCTGAACTCCCATAAAAGTGACAGTAGCGTGATGGAAAGAAGGCACAAACTTACTAGGGCAAAGAAGGGAGAGGAAAGAACAGCAATAATCGTTTTGAAATGGGAAAGCAAATGGCTGAATAATAAGTGATCTAGCCAACTTGAGAAAGTTGAATACTAACACAGCATTGTAGAAAACCAAGAACTAATCTGAAATGATCATGGAATCCTTATAGGTTTGGGAAATGCATGCACCAAGTTACCTTTAGAAGTATCTTGGGAGGGCTGCAGGTAGGCCTAAGTGAGAGGATTGATTGAAAGTTCTGTGTAGAAAGCAGTTGGATGCAATTAAACACAGAATACCATTTAACCCAGCAATTCCACTCCTCAGTATGTACTCAAAAGAGTTGAAAACAAGGACTCAAACGAATACGTGTACGCAGTGCTCATAGCGTACTATTCACATAGCCAAAAGCTGGAAACAACCCAAATGTCCATCACTGGATGGATGGATAAACGAAAGGTGATATATCCATACAACGAGCTATTATTTTTAGTCACAACAAAGAATGAGCACTGACGTGTGCCATAACGTGGGTGAACCTTGAAAACATGCTAAATGAAAGAAGCCAAACACAAAAGGCCACATACTGTATGGTTACATTTATATGAAATGTCTAGAATAAGGCTAACCTATAGATGCAGAAAGCAGGCACTGGGAAGAGGAGAAAATGAAGAGGGACTACTTTAATGGGTATAGGGTTTTCTTCTGGGGCACTAAAACCGTTTTGGAACTTGGTAGAAGTGGTGGTGTGTACAATAGTGTTAAGTGTAATAAATGCCACTGAATTGTACACTTGGAAATAGTTAATTTTATGTTATGTGAATTTCACATCAATTTAAAAAACCAAAATTGTTAGATCTCCTGTTCCACACAGTTGAGTGATTCTCCTTCTTTCATCTTTGTAGAAGACTGGAGATTTTTTTCCTCTGGAGAGGGTTAAATAGAAAGTCTCTCTGCTGGAGGACACAGGTTATACATAATAATGGGGACAGCTGCTGAAAAAAGACAGATTAAATAATTATTTACATGCTGATGTAGAGATCTTACTACTAAATCTTCCATGCAGGAGATAGGGGAATACTGACCTGCACAAGAGAAAATACCTAATGAAACTGAGATCAGAGGGCCACAAGAAATGAGCCAAATCACCATAAAATGAAGCCCACAGTTGATAAACGTCACATTTAGGCAAAGCACTTACAGTCAGCTTTTTGGTACCCTTGCCCTGGTGGACAGTCAAGGGTCACCTATTATGTGAGGAGACTTAACACTGTTGAAGACAGATGTGGCGGTAGTGCAAAAGCCACTGAGAGGAAGTAAAGACTATATAGAAGGAAGGAAAACTTTTACATCCTTAGAGAAAAGAAAGGTATTTTATTCACTTAAATGAACTTGACATAAAGTAATATTCACCCTTTTTAGGTGAATTCTTGAATTTATCTGTGAATTTTGAAAAGCTTAAACTAATCAGGTTACCACAACCACTGACACTACAATTAAGATAAAGAATATTTTTATCTGGCCAACAGATTAGTCTGCTTCTTGTTCAAAAATGAAATTATTAATTAGGGGATCAAGATCATTTATTGAAACAACATTTTAATAAGTTTTATAATGAAAAAATTCTTATTTGGAATTGCTGAATGAAAAAACAGCATGGGAAGTCTTATCTGCCTCTATTGCTATCTGATGGCAAGGAGAAGGGGAAATTGAGGGGAGTATGGGACTTTTTTTAACAAATAAAAATTTTCACTTTGATATTCCTAGATAACAAAATAAGGTAAATTTTTAGGAGAATGAAGTTTAGTACAGTCTTTCAAGCATTAAGTTTATTTGCTTTAGAATGGCTTTTAGATTCTAGATATTTCAGAGTACTGAAGACCAAAACCCATAGAACCCTTTTTCTCCTTTGGATAGAAGATACATTTTGAATGAGGGGGGTGGTGCTTTCAGGGTCACGTCATGTGGTTGTGCAGGTCTGTGCACCAGACATCCTGCCTAACCCTAGGAGGTAGCTCTGCTTACGGACCTATGAGAGCACTCAGTCTCTCACCCCTCCTTTGGGTATAACTAACCTATTTTTTTCCTCTAATGCTTAACTTTTTGTTCAGTAGCAGTTTAGTTGTCTCCCTTTCCCCACTGAGTTACATTATTACCATTTAACAGATTACCGTACATTAAAGATGAAATTCCTATGTGTATTTTTAGTCCTCTTTTCCTTGGTCTCACTTTGCCACAGTGTAAGACTCTCAAGTTATGGTGGCTTATGATGTGACTTGCTTTAATCTTTTTTTAATTGTACTTTTCTTATGCATTTCCTTTTTTCCATATACACTTTGGAGCCATTTAATTGAAATTCTGTTAAATTGGCACCTTTATCCAAGTTCTGTACACTTTATTACTCACAGGCAGCACACACACACACACACACACACACAGAGTAAATGGATTGCCCTTCACAATATTTTCTTACTGGTTTTTGATGGCATATGGTACTCTATCAGTTATTGCCTGGGTGTTTTTATTTTTATTTATTTATTTATTTATTTATTTATTAAAGATTTTTATTTATTTGACAGATCACAAGTAGGCAGAGAGAGAGAGAGCTGAGCAGAGAGCCCGATGCGGGGATCGATCCCAGGACCCTGAGACCATGACCTGAGCTGAAGGCAGAGGCTTTAACCCACTGAGCCACCCAGGCACCCTGCCTGGGTGTTTTTAAACCAGCCAATTGAAGTCTGAGTTCTGATATTTTTTCATTTGACTTGTTCGGGTTTTCTAAAGCGGTCAAACATCATCAGTAAATAGTAATCTAGTTTTAATCTGTAAGGACCTATTTAGCCAGAGCGATGCTATCGATGCCATCCAGTTAAACAGTGATTTTGTTATTTATGCAGTAAAACTTAAACTGACCCTGCCCTCCCCGCCCTTCCTTACTTAAAAGCAAGTCCTGGAAACCAGTCCCAGGTAACAGAGCCCAAATACAAGGGTGAGTCAGGCTAGGTGGAGACATCCAAACAGTGGGGCACACATACTGTCTCCCTAGCTACCGAGGAGTGTGGGCCCCACCTTTCGGGTGCCAATTCTGACCAAGGTAATAGGCTAGTTCAAATATCTACTATAGCGTAAATTGTGATTCAATTGGTCACTTGTGTGTGACCTAGCATGACTGGGCAGCTTTCTCTGTGTGTTGCAATCTCATTGGCCACCTGTGTGTGGCCAGGCTCAACCACATGGCCTTTGCCCTTTAAAAGTTAGTCAGCAAGGCAGAGAGGGGTCACCCTCTCTGTAAGTGGCGGCCCTGACCTGTCGGTTTGATTCTTTTTTTTTTTTTTTTTTAAAGATTTTATTTATTTATTTGACAGAGAGAGATCACAAGTAGACAGAGAAGCAGGCAGAGAGAGAGAGGGAAGCAGACTCCCTGCTGAGCAGGGAGCCCGATGCGGGACTCGATCCCAGGACCCTGAGATCATGACCTGAGCCGAAGGCAGCGCTTAACCCACTGAGCCACCCAGGCGCCCCTGTCGGTTTGATTCTTGATGCTTGGTGTGAAATAAACCTTTGCTTGACCTTCGCTTTGTATCAGTCTCACTCCTTTGATTACGGTCCCATCAAATCTTTTCAGTAATGATACCATCTTTTTTTCCTTGTCCAGTTGTACTGACTAGAATTTTCTGAACAATGGTGAATAGTAAAAGTGACATAGAGATATATTGACATCATGTGGGCAAAATAGTATTGGTATATGCTTAGATATACTACATTAAAAAAACATATAACAGCTTCATTGAGATATAATTTAATAGCATAAAATTTGCCCTTTTAAAGTGTGTAAGTCAGTGTTTTTTAGTACAGTCAGAATGTGCAGCCATCGCCACTATCCAATTTTAGAACATTTTCATCACTCCAAATAGATACCCAGCACCCATTAGCAGTTGGTCCCCCTTGCCCTCTTCCCCCACCCTCTGATAAATACTGATCTACTTCCCGTCTCTATGGATTTGCCTACTGCAGACATTTCATATAAATGGAATCATTACAACATGTGGTCTTTTGTAACTGGCTTCTTTCACTATCATAATGTTTTCGGAGTTCATTCACACTGTAGCATGTATCAGCACTTCATCCCTTCCCATTGCCAAATAATTTTCCATTATTTGGGTATACCATATTTTGTTCATCCATTTATCTGCTGATGGGCATTTGGGTTGTTTTCACTTTTTTGGCTGTTATAAATCATGCTGCTATGAACATTCATATACAGAATTTTATGTGGACATATGTTTTCATTTTTCTTGAATATATACCACACAGTAGTAAAAATTTGCGGACATATGGTTACTATGCTAAACATTTCTAGACTTTTTTTTTTTTTACTTCTGTTGCTACTTTCCTCACTGTTTAGTTTCACCCTCTTTCACTGTGTCCATCTTTTCTTCTCTATCTCACAATGTGCACATGCCCTCAACTTTTGGGCTGTGACTCTTCCTTAGTCTTCGTTCTCTATATCAGCACTCTATAAGACTTCTTTTACCTGAGCTACCTATCTGTATCCTAATTTCAGGAATCTTTTGTCAGCCCGATCATTCTCAACCTACGGGTGTGCATTACTACTGTTAATCCCTTTCTTGTTTACCCTGCCAGCACCATCTTCTCTTGAAAGCCTGGACATACAGCTTTCCAATTTTCCTTTAAACCGTGTTTAGATTCCTCCTTCGTGAACAATGAACATCCTTCCGATGAACAATGTTCATTTTCCTCTTCTATCTCCCATCTCTTCTATGCTTGCTTGAGTTTTTATGCTCTGCAGAGTGAGTAGCATCTGAAAGCAAAATACCAGTTCTAGAAACATTAGGGTCTATGTAGAGGTTGTTTACTGGGGATGTTGTAACTCCAGAGGCTCTTAGGACTTCCTGGAGAATTAATGTGTCATCTAGAAACTGTCATTTAGCAAATCAGTATGAACAAAGGAGATGCTAGCAGTGAACCTATTAGGAGGAACCAGGTAGAAAATAGGTCAAAGTCCTTTTCTATACTTAAAAAAATTTTTTTAAAAGAGAAACCTATTCACACTTAACAAATTATGCAACTGCTCTAACCAGTTTTTAAGTTTAGATTTTCGTAATGTGGGTTTTCCTGGAGGGGTAGATTTGAGAGATTTATCTATTATTAATACCTGTTTTTTGAATTTTTGGTACCTGATGCCTGTGTCTTTCACTTGGTTTCCTGTTGTGGGTTGTTGTGTTTTGTTTGTTTTGTTTTGTTTTTAACCTGAAAGTATTTTGGCAATGTATGTATATGAAAATCAGTCTTATTGGATTATATTTTTGAAGATTAGAATAAAGAAATGATCTTTCCTTCCAGAGACTATCAGATGTTTCCCTGGTGGTATCTACTCTCACTGTGTAATTATACATGTGATTACTGGGGGAAGCAGTTCCCCTGTAACCTGCAGCACTTGCACTCATTAACCTGTTGTGAGGTTTGACAAGAAAATGTATGTGAAGGCCTTGAAGCCTGGAGTCTGCATCTTCTTCAGTGGGGAAATAGGCAGTTTGTATGACACCAGCTTATTGCTCTCTAAGCTGGCTTTGCAAGCTGCCATTGTCACTGTTTGTGAGAAGTAATAATAAAATACATGAAAAAGACTTGAATGTCCATGCAGTGAACTGAATGCTCAGAGTAGAGCTTATCTCTGATGAAGAGGTTGTACAAATCAGTATCCGATAGTCACTTGCAAGTGGTGGCTTCTGTTGCCAGACCTTGAACAGTTTAATAACACAAGAACAGGCATGGGATCTCCTTTGATGGCCTTAAAGTTTTCACTGAATGGGTTTATATTTCATCCAACTTTCTGTGTGAGAAGATGACACTGACTAGCTTTCCGGCATTTACAAAATGAAAGCTGTTGACCCAATGTAACTGTACCACTTGGGAAAAGAAAAAAAAAAAGAGCTACCCTTGGACGTATCCTTAATATTCATACCAAATTTCGGGCGCCTGGGTGGCTCAGTGGGTTAAGCTGCTGCCTTCGGCTCGGGTCGTGATCTCGGGGTCCTGGGATCGAGTCCCGCGTCGGGCTCTCTGCTCAGTGGGGAGCCTGCTTCTCTCTCTCTCTCTCTCTCTGTCTCTGCCTGCCTCTCCATCTACTTGTGATCTCTCTGTCAAATGAGTAAATAAAATCTTTAAAAAATATATATATATTCATACCAAATTTCTTTTCTCCAGCTAAATCTATCTTATAAGTTAAATTAGGTATGAAATTTTGTTACCATTTCGTAAGAAAAAGATGAGAAATGATGACCAAGTAAAAACATGACAACAGATAAAGGGATGTTGGAAGCTAACTCAGACCTCTTGACTGTGGATTGTTATGGTCAGGAAAGGGATGTGATTTAGAACTGTGAGTGAGTGTGTTCAGAGACAAGCAGCTGAGATTCAGATCACTTCACAGTTACTCTTGCAATGACATCTAAGGCAATACAAGTGTGTTCATGAGCCAACTGACTTGGTCTCCAGTTGCAGTAAGGTATGATTCCATCCATTACTCATTACTATCAGGACCTAGTCCTAATAACATATTTGATTTGCAAATATATGTCATAATAATGCAGGATTATTTAAAAGTGAAACAAATACCGACTTGTTCGTTAAAGTGTGAGGTGCGCTGATATGCTCTGGTTGAAGAATGAACAGGTGATTATTTAAGTATAGCAAGTAAGTGTTATATCTCTTTTTCTAGATGTATTAACCTTTCAGTCTATTTGTGCTCCGGAATGCCTACAGATTCTGGTAACAAAAGTAATCCTGAAATTTTGCATTCACTTCTTTTGTGTGAAAAAAGGAAACTGAAATTTAGTCAAATTGTTGGTTTCTTTGTGTGGGAGAAGAAGGAAGGAATTAAATACTTGAATTATGAAGGCCTAACTAAGTTATTATTTGGATACTGCTTTTCACATTAAGCCATACTTATTTTCTGTTTTTTCAGTTTCCATAGCAAGGCGTGTACAAGACCCATTAGCTGAGCTGGTGAAAATCGAGCCGAAGCACATTGGAGTTGGAATGTACCAGGTAAAGCAGTGTGGGTCATTTACTTTGTGAAACCTGTCAATAGTATGCAGACTTGGCATAGTAATTAAGTGTCGGTGGGAATACCTTCCCATTTTCAGAGGTTACACAGTTGATGGGAAGGTAGTTAGGAGTTATGTTACTAGAGAAGGGGGGAGTTTTTCTTTTTTTTCTTTTCCTCTTTTGGTGTTTATGGTTTGGATTAAGATTTAGAATGGACTGTAGTCATATTTAAAGACTATTAAAACATTAGATCAGACTAGTAACGTAATCCAGAGAGCCTCTCCCTTTACCATTATTGTAAAAAAAGAGAGTAAATGGAGCAAGGGGGTATGTTGGTTCTTTGTGTAAGCCAGTATGAAATATTGATCTTTATTGATCTTTCAGGAAAAAGCCTTTGGTACCTACTGTGCCTTATTTCTTTTTCTGGTTCCTATTTCTATTTGATTATTATAATGAGTTTTTGCTCATTATCCAGTATGATCTAGAGCCTTTCAGTTGTTACTGTGTAGCAGTAGTAGTAGTGGCGCTTATTACTATCACTGTATTTTCAGTTCTTGAGGTTGTGTGTGTGTTCATTGGGCAATGAGGACAACACTAAATCTTGGCAAAGTGAATCCATGATATCTTGTCTTCAGAAACCTCAAGTTGAATTATTTTTCTTTTCAATGAAAGTCTTTTTAGAATCTGAAATAAAATATTATCTTCTGTATAATTTTCATGGGACTTGAATGATAGGTTCTGTACTATTCTCTAAGAAATGTATTAGGTCATGGATCTGTGACCACAAGAAATAGAAGAGATCTTAGAAATCATATAACCCTACCCCTTCATTTGACAGAAAAGGAAGCTGTGTCCCAGAGTAGTTAGGATTTTTACCCAGATTCACACATTGACAAAGCCTAGACTAACTTGTCACATATTGAATTTAACTGGGAGTATTCCCATTTTATAGCAAATTAGACTAAGAGGCACCTAGACCTTTGACTTGACTCGTTCATTTGGGAAGGATAGTTGCTGAAGGGGAGATCTAGCTATATAGCTAGGTAGGAATGCCTAGTATCTAAAGAGTATAACTTTAACAGTTTTATTACATAGGTATTTTAGTTAAGAGGAATTATAACTATTAATTCAAGACGAAGTTATGGAATACCTCAGCAAGGTAGTAGAACAAAGAAAAGAAAAGGAGAAGTCAAACTCATAGAACCAAGGCAGGCTAATAAGCTATTGACATCAAAGAAGTCTTTAGTAAATAGCAGAGACTTAGACTCCAGATTCTTCGGAGATATAGCATTTAACATGAAAGAGTTCATCGTTCCAACAGCAGTAAGAAGAAATGGAAGAGCTTTAAGCAAGGGAATGTTATGATCTGATTTTTATTTTTAAACATTGGCTCTGGCTAATCTGGGGAGAATGACGTAGAAAGGAAGAAGAGAAGCAGTAAGACCAATTCAGAGGCTGTTATACTAGTTCAGGTGAGAGATGGTGGTGGCTCGGACAAAGTTAATAGCGGTAGAAATGGAAAGCAGTTAAATCTGTTTTGTAAGGCCTACTTGGTAATAAGTGGAGGAAAGGGAGTTTGCTCCAGGAGTCCTAGTATGTGGATGATGCCTGACAGAACAGATTTGGTGGGGATAAGATCAGTAATTCAGTTTTGGACATGTTAAGTTGAGATGCCTGTAAGAAATCCAAAAGATGTCAAGTAGAAGTTGGATATGCAAGTCTGAGATATAAAGGAATAGCCATATTAACATTAGAGTACAGACTTTTCTGCAAATAATGACACTGAGAAAGTGATCAAGATGGTAAGCTGAGCTTATGATATCCTTTAGTTCTGCCACCACTATTACTGGCATATCCATGATTCCACCTTCTTTAAGATGACAGAGAAGGTGCACATGTATATTTGTATCCATATAATAAACACATATGAATAAGTTGATAACCTGGGAATAAAAGGGTTGGTGGATGGAAATTTCAGGAATTCCTGAGAGATAGTAAAAATAAAGAATCACATTCATGGAAAAATAAAACCTGATGGAGCTGCAGCTTAAAATGCACAGATCAGGGGCACCTGGGTGGCTCAGTGGTTTAAAGCCTCTGCCTTTGGCTCAGGTCATGATCCCAGGGTCCTAGGATCGAGCCCTGCATCGGGCTCTCTGCTTAGCAGGGAGCCTGCTTCCTCTTCTCTCTCTCTCTGCCTACTTGTGATCTCTGTCAAATAAATAAATAAAATCTTTTTTAAAAACGGTACAGATCAATAGTGTTCTCAAACGAGAATCACGTTCAAGTAGTGGGGAGGGGACCTGTAGTGTTAGAGAAGGAGGTGCATGTGGAACAACTAGGCCCATCATGACCCCTTCCCTCCACATCCTGTGAATCCAAGCTCAAGCACTAGGTATAACCCAGAGACCAGAGGGAGGCTGAGAGATCCCTCAAGTAGCCTTTGGTTGTGAGGAAGTTCAAGGAGTCTCGTGCCAGGAAGACAAACTTTTGGCACATCCCTGACCCCTGGCATCATATCCCACATCAATGGATTCCAATGCTGGTAAACAAAAACAGCATACACAGACAGTTGGGGACTCTGAAATGATCTTCTGCTAAGAATCACAGAACATTTGAGGAAAACTTGTCTTAGCAAAATGAGGCACCAAATATAATGAGCAAAAAATAACAATGAATAGGCAGCAGGCTTTGAAATAAGTAAAATTAATATTCACAGAGAGAAAAGAGAAGTTATTGCATATGTAAAACAAATCTAGGATAAAATGAATTAAGTCTGTCTTAGAATTAAAAAATCTGCTTGTCAAGATGGAAAAAACCAAATGGTCTAAATAGAGTGGACACAGCTTAAAAACAAATTAATGAATTGAATGATTGAGCTAGGAGATTCTTTAGAATACAGTCTTAAATTGAGAAAGTTGGACAGTATGAATAAAATGTTGTATGATACAGAGGCCATTTTAAAGCTTCAACATTCAACTCATAGCAAATTCAAATAAAGAGACTGGAGGAGGGTTACAATCACAGAAATAATAGGAAGAAATTTCTTCATGCTGAAGACAGACAAGTTTTGAAAAGGCCCAGTAGTATTGAATAAAAGGATAACTAAAGATCTACACTCAGACATCTTCATATGAAATTTCAGAATGCTAGTGATAAAAAAAGAACTGACTAAAAGCTTCTAGAGAGCAAACAGTTCACCTACAAAGGAAAGAAGCAGTCCTGTTATTGGTAAAAACAAGTAATAGAAGATAGAAGCAGTAGTTTTGAAGTGTGAGAAAGATGTTATTTGAACCCATAATTCTATATTTGGACAACTCAGCAATTTGATGTGAGAAGAAAATAAAAACATTTTTGGACCTGCAGTGATCTACCTTTTTGGAATGTTACAAATCTTCTTTGAAAGAATTATTTATGAAAATACTCCTGACCCCAAAAAAGCGGGAGTGGGGACGAAAAAAGGGAAAGGAGTGTCGTGAAGGCACAGTATTGAGGTGAAGAAACAGTGGAGAGCTTTTTATAGTACACACATGTGCAGTAAAATGTTAGTTGAGCCTCAGAGTGTTTTATCTATGATGTTAATCTTTAAATATATCAATCTGGGCCAGATCAGTTTAACATGGGAGAATAGAAGAAAACGAAGTTTTACAAGATTCTTTTTCAGGAAAATAATTAAGATGTAGATTAACTTTATATTTCATTAGAAAAACATAATCTGAAATATATGAAGAATAATCACAAATAGGATATTTAATGCACATCATGAGAATAAAAAATTAAAAGCTCATCATCCCAGCCAAAGGCACAGAAAACAAGGAAGTATAGTAAATAAATAAAATACATGATGACAGGAATAAGTATAGGTGATAGATATATGATGAATGGGTTAAATTCCCCAGTTAGTAGAATCTCATACTTTTAAAAATAAAATACAGCTCTAAGTTGTATATGTATGCAAGATGTTTCTAAAGAATAAAAGCAACCTTGTAATTAGAAATTTGGAGAAAAATATTCCACACAAATGAAAAAGAAAGTCCTAGTACTGCTAATATCAGACGAAACAGAATTTAAGGCAAAATGCATTGAACAGGTCAAGGGGGGCTATTTTATATTAATAACAGTTTCCCAAGAAGATATAATTGTCCTGAACATTCTGTGTTACCTAACAACATAGCTTCAAAAATTATGCTGTTTAAAAAATTCTAAAATTAGAGCAAGAGACATGGGCACCTGGGTGGCTCAGTGGGTTAAGCTGCTGCCTTCGGCTTGGGTCATGATCTCAGGGTCCTGGGATTGAGCCCTACATCAGGCTCTTTGCTCAGCGGGGAGCCTGCTTTTCTCTCTCTCTCTCTCTCTCTCTTTCTCTCTGCCTGCCTCTCTGCCTACTTAGGATCTTTCTCTGTCAAATAAATAAATAAAATCTTTTAAAAAAATCAGAGCAAGAGATTTTTGTACATCTTAATAGACTATAGTATATTGACGTTTCGAATATTTGAACATTTTCATCACGCCAAAATGAAACCCGGAATCCATTAGCAGTCACTGTCTACCACCCCCTCCTTCCCAGTCCTAGGCAATTACTCATCTACTTTGTTTCTATAGATATGTCTGTTCTGGGTATTTCATATAAATAGAATCACAATATTTGGTCTTTTGTAACTGGTTTCTTTCGTTAGCATAATATTTTCAAGGTTCATCCATTACAAGTCATTACTTCATTCTTTTTTATGGGCAAATTGTATTTCATTGTATGTATATAATACAACATTTTGTCTATCCATTCATCAGTTTGGGTTATTTCCACTTTGGGGCTATTATGAATAATGCTATTATGAACATTCTATACAAATTTTTATGATGCATGTTTTCATTTCTCTTGGCTATATACCTGGGAGTATGTTTGCTAGGTCATTTAACATATAAATTTAAAGCCAGATGATGAACTAGAGAAATTATTTGCCACAAATCTGTATGTATGCAACTATCTATTTTATTATTAAGGTTTTGGTGTTTTCTTATTGATTTGTATACAATTATATGTTGGTTTAAATAAAACATTTACAAAAGACATATAGAGAGCATTTAGACACCCATTTATCATAGACGAAATAAAAATTTTTCTTTATCAAAGAAACCCAAATTAAGCAAAGGGATATTATTTCAATCTAACAATTGAGTAAAGTTATAATAAAATGATAAACATCTCTGCAAGTGAGGATACAGTGAAATGATTATTCACATACACAGCTGGTGGAAGTATAAATTGTTATATCTAACAAATAGTCAGTACCTGTCAAGATGTACTTTTAAAGAGTGTGTGCCATTGACCTGGTAGTTCTCCCTTTAGGCATCTCTTCTAAGGCGGTATTAAGAACCATTGATAAGATTTATATACACGTTTGCTGTTATAACAAAATTATTGGAAGCAACTACAATAGAATAGTATATCCATCAGTTGAAATATTATACAGCCATTAAAAACACAGGCTTTCAGGGAGGATTTAATGACATGAGAAATTTCTTTATTTTTATTTTTTTTAATTTTTTAAATATTTTTATAAACATATAATGCATTATTAGCCCCAGGGGTGCAGGTCTGTGAATCGCCAGGTTTACACACTTCACAGCACTCACCATAGCACATACCCTCCCCAATGTCTTTATTTATAAGTTGCGATGAAGTTATTGATACAGAATAAAACCAATTTCTGTTTTAAAAATATAGATATACATTTACACTGAAGAAAAGCCTGGCTAGTGACTGATATTTATATTTTTGATGGTGTGATTAGGGGTTTTTTATTTCCTTTTTTACTTTTTTTTTTTTCCAAACTTTCTATAGTGAATATGTATTAGGAAGAAATTGTAAAATACATATCCATGTCCATATCCCAATCAATGTCCTACTTAATTTTAAGTCTTGATATGATAGACTTCGATATAACCAGAGTGGGACTGAATTTCTTTTTTAGTTGGGGCCTCTAAATGCTTTCGGTATAAATTTAATACTCATATTTATTCTGATTTAATACTCTATTCTGATTTTTCCAGTAGCTGGACAAACATTTGTTGACTTTAAAAATGAAAGCTATTCAAAGAAAGAATGTTGAATACCTAAATGAAATAATAGAAGCTATAATATTATCATTTCGATAGAAACTAAAATACTTTTGGTTTAATAACAGCTAAAATGCTAAAGGCAGCACTCCAGTTCTTGTCTTAGAAAATGGGGAGACCTGATTTTAAAAACACATGCCTGTCATAATTTCTGGAGAGAGAGGCAGCCAATGTGGTTGAATGACAACATATCCCTAACTGACCCCTAAAGACTTTGCTGGAAAGTGGCTTGGTGTTGCTCCCACGAAAACACTCCAGGGTGAGAGCAGGATGATGCAGCGTTGGCTCTGTCGAGTTCTGTGGGACATGGCGAGTGTGGTTTAGCTTGGCCTTGTCATATCCTGAGAGGAGAACTTAAGTAAGTTGGATTTACTTGCTATTTATTTCTTTTTTGCACCATGTTTGAGATACTTTTGTGCTCATTAACACCTCCATTTGTTAATGAGCATGCACAGTAAAGTGAGAAAGACAAAACAGTCCTCTTCCTCCTCTCCTGCCTATTAGATCATTTGATGATTTTAGAGAACAAGATGGTGTTCCAAAATGAGTTTTTGGAACCCTTAGTGTATTTTCTATATCCTGGCATCTTTATTCCTCATTATTATGGTTAATGGAGAAGTCACTGTAAAAGGAAAATCATCGCCCCAGCTGAATTTTTCATGGTAAAACCTCAAAGGTGGGAATTTGTATCTTATTTCCCAACCTGCTCTGTGGGATCAGTTATCAGTAAAAACAAAAAATCAACTCTTCAGTGGTGATATTATTAAAGTTTTTAAAACTATTTTATAGGTAGCATGGAGGGATTATGAAATGTATTTGTAAAAATAAAAGTAAGAATCCTCTGTTTTATATTGTTTGCCTAAATCCTTTTGGATATTTTAATCCCTTAATTATTTGTTATTGTAGAATGGGATAATAGGAAAGAGTCTTCCCCATGGACAGTTAAATGACTTTTATCTGGATTTTTGCCCCCTTACACTAAAGCAGTATTTTTAAATAGATAAAACACAAAAATAAAACACAGAGGAAATTTGTTCTAAAAATCAGGCATCACTTACATAGATGAGTTCCTTGCCAAAGTGTTTTTACAATCTTGTCCCTTAACTGTACGTCCTAGCTTGTATTTGAATCTGTGCTTTACCCAGTATTATAAATGAAAATCAAACTTAACCTTGCAATTATTTCATTCATTTGTGACTGTAACTGAACCATTTTTGTAACTGAAAAAGAACAAGTAATTGACTTTGACTGGGAGTATGAATAAACTCATCTATTAGAATTTGTTAATTATTCGTTAAACTTAATTTTAAAATCTCTATTCCGGGTGGTTTTTTTTTTTTTTTTTCCTCACTTCAGGATGAATTGTGCCTCTTCCGTTGACGTATGGACTTCAGTTTTCTCAGGTTCTTAGAAATCACCAACAGTGTAATAAGTCGTGTATATATACACACACTCTAGTATAACACCATATTTATTTTTAAAAGAAATGGGAAGATGATTTGAAGAAATTTTTACCAGTAATTCCTTAAATTATTAATGATGAAGTATCTAATTTCCTTTATCTTTTTTTCTTACTTTTTGTGTGTCATTGACCTTGGACAATGAAGCTAGGTCAATTTCAGTTTCTACTCATGTTCATCTTTTAGTTTTCATACAGCAGCACAAAGTGCTAGGATTCCTAAAACATTAAGCTATCTTTACAGTGTTTAAAACTGGTAATTATCATGGATGATTAAAAAAATTACCCAAGACATTTAAATTACTACTATAAAAGGAAAAGATTAATAAACATTAACTGCATTAGCATCTAAAACATCTCTGAATCATTAAATAATATGTAGAAAATCCACAGACTGGGAGAAGGTATTTGCAAAACCTATAACCTATAAAAGACCCAGAATATATAAAGATCTACAAATCAAGAGGAAAAAAGAAAAATAGGGAAGGGATATGAACAGGCCATTGACAGAAGCAGTCAAAAAGGACAAAAATATTTTTTAAATGATCACTTTCACAGTAACTGGGGAAATGCAAACTAAAGTCAGTATAGGAAACCTTTCAGGTTGCCAAAACTTAGTCTGAAAATTTGGATGTTAGCAACCATGTGGAACATTGGGAATCTTGTATATAACTTACAGGAGAATAAACTGGTACAAAGTCTTTGGAGAGCAATTGGACATTAACAGAGTTGGAGATTGGGATTCTCTTCAAGTCAACAATTCTGTTGCTGTATATGTATATATATATATATATATATATATATATATAGCCTTGAAATTTTCCTGAAATGTGCACAGGAAGGTATTTATTAGACTCATTGAAGCACTATTTATAGCAGTGAAAATTTGGAAAAAGTATTCACCATCCTGAAAACAAAAATAAACTACTATACTCAGTGGAATATTATATGGGAGTGAAGATTATCTAGTTAGAGTTATCTGTATTAATATGGATAAACCTTATAAGATACATTAAGACAGAAAGCAAGTTGCAGAATATGTACAGTATTATGTGATAGGTATAAAATTTTAAGATATGAAAAATAATGTATACTATTTGTAAATACCAACATACAAATACATACATACATATGTATGTGTGTATGTATTATATGTATATAATATATAGTATGAATATAGAAATAAGCACTGGAATTTATGATTGTGGTTACCCTTGGTGGGGTATGGAATGGGAGAATAGGAACTGGGAGTAGTATACCAGGAGTTTCAACTATATAGTATTTTGTTTCAACCATATGTATAATATTTTATTTCTTAAGTTTTTGGTGGGTACATGGTATTCCTTATACACTATAACTTTTTGTTAAATAAATCACAGTTTTATAAAAAGATGCAGGAAACCTTAGTCAAATGCTAAAGGTGTTTTATCTTAGGGACTTTGGCTTTCAGTTGGTTTTAATTTCTTACACTTGTGTGCATGCATGTGTATGTCAGTAAGGATTTACAGTCAGAAAAAAGCTATTTTCAATTTTTAGTGAAAATGAAAAAAACACATTTAATATTAAGTACATTTCTCTTTGTGATATTCCTTGAAATTTTCATCTTTCAGACCCTAATTTTGCACCAAATTAAATACTTTTTAAAAAATTTTATTTATTTATTTTAGAGAGAAAGGGTGGGGAGGGGCCGAGGGAGAGAGAAACTTTAGCAGACTCCACCTTGAACGTGGAGCCCAACTTGGGGTTCAGTCTCAAGACCCTGAGATCACCACCTGAGCCAAACCCAAGAGTCGGACACTTAATCGACTCTGCCCTTCAGGTACCCCTCAAATACTTTTTAACACAAAATTCTAACACTATCTTTCAATTGTCTTTTTCATTTGACAAATAATAGATTTTTCTTCTGTGAGTTTTAAAAGTGAAGTATCATTTGTTTGGTCCTATTATTTGAAATGGTAATTTCAGAGATATGGCCTAGGACAAAACTGTGGGTGATTATCTTTCTAGTGACTATTTACCGGGCAGAGTTAGGTAGAATCGATGTTTAAGGAATGTTATTACAATGGTACCATAATATGACTAGCATTCATCCTATACTGTTTTCTTTTCAAGACTAACTACTCCCACAACACACCTCTAAATTATCTAAATTAGGAACCTTAAGATCAAGCAGGGGAGCTTTTAAAAATAACTAGCCCAGGCCACATCCTTAGAGATTTTCGTTTAATTGTTTGGAGGGTGGACCAGACATCAACAAGCACGTTAAAATTCTGCAGGTGATTCTAATGTACAGGCCATGTTGAGAACCATTGGTTCTTAAAGTGTGGTTTCTGGACGAGCAGCATCAATATCACCTACGAACTTGTTAGAAATGCATATTCTTGCACCCACTTCCCAGGCTTATAGAATCATAAATTCTGGGATGGGATGCTGTCAAGCTTGAATGGGCATATAAAACCCTTTGGAGTCTCGTTAAAATGCAGATTCTGGTTCTGTTGGTCTAGGGTGGGGCATGAGATTCTGTGTTTCTTATAAACTCCCAGGTTATACCAATGCTGTTGGTCTGAGGATTACACCGGAGTAGCAGCAAGAGACCCTACTGAAAGCCTCTTGGACCCCAGCCCAGGCCTATTGAATCAGATTCTGATTTTAACAAGATTTCCAGGTATTTTGAATGCATATTACTGTATATGCAATGTAAGAGGAAAATTAGGATATACCAATATCTAAAGGATATGAGAATTTGAAGAAGCAAAAATCAGTATTCTAAAACACTACGAAGATAAAGGTAGGATAAAAACTGAAAATGGGCTTTCATGTTTAATTTTTTAAAAAAGGTGGTGGTGGCCGTAATGAGAATAGTTTCATTGGAGTGGTGGAGACAGATGTCAGATAAAAGCATATTGAAAGCCGAATGAAAGATGAGCACTCAGAGACAAGTGTGTACACATCCCTAAAGAAGAGACGTTTTTAAGGAGGTCAGGATTTGAATGTGCTTAAATGTTGATAGGAAGAAGGTAGAAGTAGTTAGGGAGAAGTTGAAGATGCTCAAGAGGCAGAGGCTAGATGCCTGACCAGATGATGCCTAGAGCTTGCCTAAGGAAGGAAATGGACAAGAGTTCCGAAAAGAAGCTCCCAGAGTGGCGGATGGCTGGAAAGCGATGGAAGAGAGCAGGACTGGGAGGGGTTGCTTCCCCTAACCTGGATAGTTTTCTTTTTCTGTGAAGTAGGAGCTTCCTGTTCTATACCCCTTCTCCCAGAAGAACAGAGAATTTTTTATTTTCTGAAATCATTGTATTATTTTGTTTACTGTCTGTCTCTTCTAATGGAATGTAAACCCTTCTGTGAGGACAGGGAGTTTCTACCAGTGTATCCGCAGCTCCCACGACCTGGCACATGGTAGATACTCAGTTAAGTATTTGCTGAGTGAATGAATGGTAGAGTATCGGTTTAGTTGCTCTTTTATTGTATTTTTTAACTCTGCTGTGAACACACCATAAAATTTTGTAGCTTCTCACTAAAAATTTTTGTGGTGTATACTTGAAATGTGAGTTACTAGTATTTTTTTTTTTTTAATGAATCTCTTTTCAGGCAAAGTGTGAATTTCAGAGCAGAGAGCGTTAGCGTAGCCAAGTGATTGCAGTGAGATGACTGAAAAGTGAAGAAGGGTTGCTATGGCCAAAGGAACCAGAGTTCCTCAGTTTAACACCTATTGCTCCATTCCTTTCTTGCTCCACGATGCATTTTCTATTCTCAGTGGAGATAATTCTCACAGAGACAGATCAAGGAGAGCACTTACAGAGGAGTGTTCTTTGTGACAAAATTAGTCTTTCTAAGGACCTCTAAGTAATACAGTGTGAAATCTTAATCAAAGAAAAACCTTTGTTGCAGGGGGATTCATTGATGTAGAATCTTTAAAGTGAAATTACCTACTAAAATGTACATTTATGAAAGTTCTTAATAATGTTATTTTTGTTGGCACAAAGCCTTAAGGAAGTTTTTGGTACACCAGTTAGGTCTCATATTGATTGTGCAGATGGATAGTCTACAGGCTAAAAATAGTATAAGATTATTCTAAAAATGTTCAATTCTGACATTCAAAGAGATTACTTTCTGTTTTGCTGAGTATTTGTGTGTAATTAATGTGGATAATAAAAGAATCTAGAATCTAATTCTTAGTGCAAAAACTGTATAATATAATAATGTTCATATTGGAAAGGATTCTTGAAAACCCAAATTTAAAATTTATTAATTATGAATTAATTAATGCTAGATAATTATAGCAATCAGGAAGAGAAATAAAATGTGTAAATATTAGGAGGACCACTTCTGATAACTT